>NW_016161629.1:0-49700 GCF_001687245.7 Rhagoletis zephyria
ACAAATTATACAACTACCTGTAGTGCTATCATCACTGCAGAAAACCGTTTTGAGTGCAGCGCTTAACAAGCCCACAAGACCTGACTTTCACACCAACGGCGTGCCGATAAATTCGCTTATTGATGAGGTTTGAACGTTTTTAATAAATGTGTGGTAAACAATATAAGTAATGCATATGTAAATTTGTTTCAGTTCACTTTAAAAACGTCTGTTGCCGCATGCGGCAGTCTGTATGCGCAACCTGCTATGGCTTCAGATGGCACTTATCTATATCTTCTACTTGGTAGCTCTTTGCTAAAGATTGGCACTGGATTTAGTGGCTCCTTTAAAGGTCATGTGTATGCACAAAATGACGAGTTTACCAAGGAAAAATCTGGTTGGCTGGGATGCTTCGGCGGGAAGCTCTATTTTCGGCGTAATGTAAAACGTTCGGCAGATCATCTGCATCTTGTCAACACGGAGACGTTGACTATTAAGGGGATCAACTCTGTTAATCTAGTACCCATACGTGATGGATTCAACTATGTCCTTTTCACGGATGAAGACTCCATTAATGCTATTTGCACCAATAGAGATGTAAGCGTAAATGAAATATATTTAAAAGTAAAGGACATACAAATACTAATTGTGGTCTCACATTTTTCCGCTAGGATACGCTTGTCGTGAAAAAATTAAATTTCAACAACTCTAATACTTACGGCAGCGACTCGACGACGCCATTCGAACTTCCGCTCAAGCTGGCGCGTAAAAAATTTCGCACACTTGGCTACGCTGCTTTCGAGGATGAGGTGCTCAATCAAAACCAAATACAAAAAATTCAATCGTCATACAATATTTTTGAGCCGAAATTGCCCAGCGATGTAGAAATACAGGGCATCGTTTGCGGCAAGGAATTCGGTCTTGTGCGTGCATCGAACGGTAAGGTGTATTACTATGGCAAGTCAGCATCGCTGGGCTTAAAATCTATCGGACGTACGCCCACGATGAAAATGACAGAGTTGATTATTTCCAAAGTTTCAAATATTGTACACATTGCTCTGGGGCATGATGGTATACATGCTTTATTAGTAAATGATGACGGTACTGTATACTTTACCGGTAAGTGAAAACTGCTATAATATTTATCACCGCTATAAAATCAAATTGCCTGCTTTAAGGTACTGCACGCCGGGGAGAAGATGGTGACTCTTCAAAGAATCGTCGCCAGCCAAAAGCCGTCAAGCCCAAAAAGATGTCAAAAATCGATGGACATGTAGTCATACATGCGGCCTGTAACAACGGCACCTCAGCTTTTGTTACAAAAACGGGCAAGCTGATTATGTTTGGCAAGGACACAGCGCATTGTGATGCCAGCGGTTGTGTGAGCGATTTTATTGATCAGCACATAACGAAAGTGGCGCTGGGTAAAGCGCATTGCGTGGCGTTAAACTCTAAGGGTCAGCTTTTCACTTTTGGTTTGAATAACAAGGGACAATGCGGGCGTGTGTTTACCAAATCCAGCAAAGATAATTGCGTCTCTCTGCAAGGTAGTGGGGGTGGTAATGCTTTCGGCATGGGAGCAATTGCTGATTCAGATGGGAAGGATTTGTTGGTGGGGAAAAAATTAAAATTCGATTTCTCCACACTCTGCGACTACGATGATCATCAACTAGTGCAAGGACAATGTCGCGTCTGTGTTATGTGTCGCGAATGCACCGGCTACAACGTGTCGTGTGTTTCAACGCTGAATGTGCCCATCGAAGAGCGGTTGGCCGGAGCGTAAGTGCAAGCAAATGGTTTCCTTTCATGTCTAAAAACTTTTGTTGCAGCATATGTCCCTGTGGTCATGGCGATGCTGGCTGTTCGAAATGTGGGCTCTGTTCCACCTGCATTTCACTGCAAGAGGCAGAAAATGATGCTAACAAGGACAACAAACAGCTGCATAGTGAGTTGAATCGCCAACGCTCGAAGAGTTTGATAATGCGCCGCAAGGAAAAAAAATCGATTGCGGAGGAAAGTGCCGGAACCCAAGCTACTGATGTAGACAAAGATCCACCTCGTGTTGCTCCATTAGCGCCTCAAATGCTCAAACTGCCCAGTAGCTCACCTGTCGTGCAAGTGTCTTGCGGTCTTCATCACACTGTCGTTTTAACGTTAGCTGGCGAGGTTTTCACTTTTGGCAGTAATCAATACGGTCAGTTGGGAACGGGTGATTTACAACCTGTAAACGGGCCTGTTAAGGTAAATGTGCAAGGCGCAATTAGCCAGGTCAGCGCTGGCAGCAATCATACAGTTCTGATGACTTACAAAGGCATGGTGTACACTTTTGGTAATTACCAAAAGGGACAGCTGGGTAGACTGCCCAATGATTTTCAGCGCGATAAGGCATCAGGCGGTGGGGAGGATGCGGGCGTAGCGTTCAATAAAAGAGCAAGTAGTGAGCAAAACGGAGCGACCGTGGGTATGAGCGGTGTGGGCAAGGATGTCGGCATTGCAAATTTATTGACACAGCGACAAAAATTCCTTTGGCATTGCGCACCCGGCGCGGTATTGTAAGTAAACGAATTTTTAGTATGTCTCTGTTTAAGTTTATACGATTTTATTAATATTGCAGCGGTTTGGGTCCGAGCTTTGGCAAGAAAGCCACTTGGATTGGCGCCAGCGGTGATCAGACATTCATCAAAATCGATGAGTCGCTCATTACTACACACATGTTGCCGAAAGTTAATGTGGTCGCCAATAAAAAAACAATTCGTTAGTATAAACAAGGCTCATATTGTCTTAATGATTCTAATAATTTTCTTTCATTCAATAGTACTGATACCAACTATTCCACTCACATTCCACACTCTTTCGATCAGTCGCCGTGACGGAAGTTGCACCGCTCATTATCGCAATCAAATAAATTTTGTGCAAATTATACAAAATAGTAATGCTAAAGTCATGCCGGAACTCAACCAAAACATCGCCGCTAGCGCATGCCCCTCGGTAGTAGCTAGCAGTGCACCCGCTGCGGTGGCGCCGCTGCAACCTGCCGTTGCTGGCCCCATCAATGAACAGATGTCGCGTAGTATGCATGAGGCGCGCAATCAAATCTTTGAATTGCAAGAGAGCCAGCAGGGAGAACAGCAGCAGCAACATCGTCGGCGGCAACGTGGGCACGAGCAGGCCAAGAGTCCTGCCAGTGTCTCGTCCAGCGGCAGCGGTCATGGCAGTGTTGTCTTGGACAAACCACAACCGCAAATCGCATTCGCCTTGGATCCCCACTACAATGTGTTGTGGGTGTATGATGGTGGGGCGAGGAAATTACAGTGCTACAATGTGCTTGCAAGCGAGATAGCTAATTGCGGTGTTGTAAGTTGATAATAAACCTTTTATTTCTCATTTTAAGTATTCCTATAATATATCTATTTCTGATACAGAACTCGTCGAATTTTCGCGCAATTCTATCACCTGAATTGGCCTTACCAAACAAAACAGATGCGCGTATATCGCGTTCACAAGCCTCTTTGAATTTACTGGCATGCTTGGATATCCTCACTTCGGCGCAGGATGCAATGTAAGAGTTAAGATTGAAAAATGAGTGCGCTTGGACCAAACTATGGAAGTGAAACTACTCTTCTTTTTATTCTTGTTGATTTTGTACTGCAGAAAGTTATACTAATCTTAATCCGCCGTTTCTATAATTCACTCTCAATATTAAAGAAGTTTCACTTCAATAAATTACTAGTGGTCACTCTAAGGACCAGTTTTTTAGTACTAGTCTAAATTTAGATCTTGTAAACCGCGTTTATATTGAACAGCTTGCTGACATTTGATTGGCTAATCTTAGTTAAAACTAGCCAGCTCGAGCGTTTAAACTCAGTTTAAACCACAACCGTGTACTGAAAAACTGGCCCAAGAAACCAACAACTAACAATATTTTATGCAATTCCTTAGTCCGAGCTGCTTTGACGAAGCCACACCCAAGCAACAAAGTCAGGCCAAAGAAGCTTTGAATAACGAGTACCAAATTGTCAATCGCTTTGATAATTTTGGCGGTGGATGGGGATACTCAGGCCACAGCGTAGAGGCTGTACGCTTTTCCGCCGATACCGACGTCATGATTTGTAAGTCCTGAGTATTGCTGTCGTTAGTTTATCTTACCTTCTTTTTGTTTACCGCCAGGCGGCTTTGGTATGTTTGGTGGTCGGGGAGAGTATACCTGCAAGTTGAAACTATTCGATTTAGGCGCCGATGGTGGCGGCTATGAGAAGGATGGTGTTCTAATTAGCGAAACCAAGGAGGTGCCATTTGAGTGCGCTGCACGCAGTAAACATCACATTATGTTGCCGAAACCCATAAGTGCTGCAGCAGGACGCTGGTATTTAGTTTGGGCGCGTATTGCTGGTCCCTCTTCCGACTGCGGCTCTTGTGGTCAAGCCTCTGTAACAACCGAAGATCAAGTTGTCTTCACATTCAAGTCATCGAAGAAAGCCAATAATGGCACTGATGTCAATTCCGGTCAAATACCATCTATTCTCTATCGTCTCATCACACAGGAATCAAAACAGCCCACTGCGCCGGTTGATGTGGATCCGGTGCAAAAGATTACAAAAGCCTTTGCGAATACAGTAAGCAAGGAGTGCTTTGAGAGTTTAGTAGTTTTGCTCAATTGGTCTTGGGAGACCTTTAAGACAAATTTGCGCGAGCAACGCGATAAAGGGCGGCAATTGCAAGTGAAGCAATCATTGGCTTACCTAATTTATGTGAACAAGTCCTGTCTGCGTCTATTGCGTAAATACACCAACGAGATATATCCCCAACGCGCCTCCGCAACATTTGTTAACACGCTGGCGGCGACAAGTATTGCAAATGCGCTAACGAAGCTGCAGACACGCGCTGGCAAGACGGGGGATGGCAAGGGTGCGTGGGTGTTTGGTATGAAAACATTTTTGCTTTATATTATTTTGTAATTTTTTTTTAGACAAAAATTCCAAATCCATTTTGAGCAATTCTGCGTCGACTGTTATTGCGAATAATGTAGCAAAGTACTTTGGTGAAGCCTCATCAGCAACCACATCAATGTCTGGTGCTCCAAACAACGGGTCGACTCGCAAGCCCAATATGGAGAATATACAATTGGCCGAGTGCATTGGCAACGTACGCGCGCTTCTTATTGGCATATTTTGCGATGATGTTTTCAAAGATATTTGTAACGAAAAAGGTAAAATACCGACATTATGCTTTTAGAATTTACTTCATGGAATTCCACCAAAATTTAGGCTTCGTCATGGTTGTAGAAATATTGGAAGAATGCCACATCAGCTTTGTGGCCTGTTTTGATGCCTTCTATCCTACCTCGTCGCTAAAATGGAATTGCTTGTGCGATCTGCTCTCCCAAATGGACAAGGTAATTTTTTAAATAACGATTTCCATTTCAGTTTGTAGTATAAATTTACCTTCCAATTTTTCGCACTGCAGCAAGGCACCTTACATTCGCGGCTGTTGAGCGCCATACTGGCTGGTCTTTGTTCTCCTTCGGTCAAATTGCGTACCACGTTTTCGCTTCTTAATCCAGGCAATGAGCGCCAATCGATAATTAGTCCAAGCGACAACTCTGGTCTACCAATGTTGTCATCCACTGAAGCACATCAATATCCAATACTTGTAGAACAAATGATCTATCGTACGCAGCAGGAGAAAAGTGACTTTCTTAGTAATTCGTGGACTTTCAAAGATGTGCTCGTGCGGCTATTGGACATCATCGCGAATCCGATACGCGCACGCATTGAGAATATTTACAATCGCAGTGTGCAATTTAATTATACAGCTGCTTACGGCGGTAAAGATATTAATCAAGGATTGATCGACAACTGCTGCCATCTCTTGGCGCGTGTGTTGGCCGAAATAGTATATCAAACCTCGTTGGGCGATGTGAGTTGCAATGGGGGTTAATTTTGTCGTTTACTATTTTCTTCATTCGTTTTTTTTTGCAGTATGACAAAATGTTTATGCCGCCACGCAGCCTTCACTCTACCGGTTCCCGTTTTGCGCGCTGCGACCAGAGCCGCACTTGGAACACCGGTAATTTCGGACCCGATGCGATTGGGTTTACTGTGGATCGAGCTGGTATTGCAATTGCGGGCGCCATGGTGTTCTCTGGTTCCGGTTCATATGATTACCAATTGGAATTGTTGTATGACAACACCGTAGATTTGCAGTCTCAACACAAATGGGAAACACTCGAATCCGTATCGGGCTCATACGATCAGGATGTAGTACACAATGATATGACAGAAATAAAATTTGAGAGACCGGTGCACATAAAGGTATAGCATCTGCGATGTTTATTAATTCGTGACATTTTAAACAATTGCTAATTTTAGGAAAATGCGCGTTATGCACTTCGCTTGTGCTCACAAGGCGCCCGCACTTGCTCCGGTGATGCAGGCATGCCTTCGATACGCGGTCCTTGCGGCACTACATTCCAGTTTTACTCCTGTGACTTGAGCTTCAATGGCACTACGCCACAACGCGGCCAAATACCTTGTATACTTTATTATAGCACGCCCGTAAAGAGTGATGGGTCGGGAGGTGGCTGTGGGGTCGGTAGCATTGGCAACAGTGCGAACGGTGCACCACCCTCGAATGAGGTGACCACTCGTGATACTGCTTTGCAAATTGCCAGTGATATTACAAAAAAGTGCACTGAATTGTTGATTTTAGCACGCAATGCTTTGGCGGCTTCACTCTCACCATCAGACAACTCATCGAATCACACACAGACTATTGACTCCGAGCACAATATCACCCCAATTGAGGAGCATATGGACATCAATTGGGCCAATAATTCTCGTACCTCTGTGCTACCTGTAGATGCGAATATATCAACTGCACGTGATATAACAAAGCGCATTGAATCTTTTTCGAAGGGCATTATGGAGACTTTGAAATTTGACAAGCGCTCTACAAATCCATTTGAAATGGAAATCGAAATAGGCGCCACAGAAATACATCCAAAAGACTTGATGATTGAGGAGAGTACAGGAGTGCAGGATTTGAATTTCCGTAATGGTCAAATAGCGAAGCTCAACGGCAATGAACGTGTGGATGATGAAGATGAAGTAGCAGAGGAGTTTGTGAATGTGCAACATCATCATCAGCAGAACAATCAGGTTGGCATTGGTGGGATTCTGCGCTCCGATTCGGAAGATGTGCCAGCTACTCAGTTAACCGTTGTACAGATTATGGAAGTTTTCAATATGGCATCATCCAATATGTTCCATACACTCTTACCGCTCGTTTATGCGCATATCGCTAATTTGGCATGCAGTGATCCAAAAGTTAGTAAATTTTCTTAAAGGTAATATACATAGAATTTTTCTTACGTTCTTTCTCCTCTCCCGCAGAGTTCTGTTCAAATACTCGGCATGATTAAGGAAATACTGCCGCATATTGCCGCACTCAATCAACTTTACGCTACGAAAGATCAAAACGTTGCACCCAGTGCCGCAGCCACCATTAGTCCGGCTGCGGCCGCGCAAAGCGTGCGCAATGCTATTGCCGTCGATAATCGTCAATTCCGTTCGCGTAAAAAGAGCGAAAGTGAGGCACAAATGCTAGGCGATCGAAATGCAAGCGAAACCATCACCACTAGCAATCATTATTGTGTGGTGGAGAGCGAACATCCATATCGTAGCGCTACAATTAGTTGTCAGCGTGTTGAATTTCCTTCCTGTGTGCAGTGGTTAACTATAGAGTTCGATTCGCAATGCGGCACTGCGCAACTGGAGGATTATCTTTTGCTTTCCATACCCATGCGTCCGACAATTACCGAACCTTGTCCATCGAATGAAGACTACTTTGATATGTTGGATAATAATATGCGGCGTTCAAATGGTTGCGCAGGCAATTCTCTGATAAGCAGTTGCTATAAAAGTGCGATTGGAAAAGAGGAGGCGGATGTTGGTACGAGTATGGAGCGCGACTGGATTGTGGTGAAGAAATTTAATAGGTGAGTAAAATTTGAAGGTGGCTTTTTAAATGGGATTTTCTCATGCTTTCTTCTATCATTTAAAATCTTATTGTTTATTTCTAGTTCTTCAAACTGGATGCAAAATGTTATGATTTTACCCGGTAATTGTGTTGAGTTTTCATTGGAAACATCTTCGCTGTACGCACAGGATCCCCACATTAATCGTTATGGCTTTAAATGTCTTGTTGTCGGTTATGATAATCCATCGACGGTAAGTATTTTCATCTCGTTGGATGTTTGGAGTATTATTAAGTGAATTGTTTATATTTTTCTAGCTAAGCGCTGCTAATTCATGTTTAATACAACTGGAGCAGGAATTAGCGTATTTAGGTGGCATGTGCAGCGCCAATCTCATGAAAAAGGACCTCAATTTGCCAGGTAGATTCATTTTTGTATATTTTTAAGATAGGATATGCTGAAAGAGCTGTAAATCTCTTATTTTTATATTAATTAATTTTGAATTTTCGTTCGGAGTATCTAATCGTAAAAGAACATATTCGCTACCAATACAAGAGCCCCTAAATATACTTTTTATATTCTGTAAATGAATTTTTGTCTTGAAAATGTTTAAACATTTCTTTTAATTTACTTGACTTTTAAACAGTTTTTGTTTTACTCGTATCACGGCAGATTGCTGATTCTGAAGGCGTCGCCGTTGATCTATGTACACACAAATATATTTCTGCCGTTGCTGTAGTGGAATACAGTATTTTTTTTTGATTCCAATATCTTTTCATTTTACACTCGAAAAGCAAAGAGTGATTTTTAGCTGTGATTGCATTTGGAATCACAATAGAACTAACTATTCGTAGTTTTTATACGGTATTAGAAATACATAAAACCAAAATGATCTTCTTTGGGTAAATTATAAATATTTTTATTTCTTTCGATGTCCTTCGTAATAATTGTTTAGAATTAATTATTTGATAAAATTATTTCATTGTAGTTACACATATAACGTCCAGAATATATAACAATTTTTCTTAAAATACAAGCAAATTGTACAATCGCTCATTTACTTCAATCAAATCATATAAAAAATTATAAATATTAAGCTAAGTGTACAGAAATTACTGCTACCTCTTCTTCTATGTTGAACTAAAACAAAATATGTATTCATTTTTACTATGGGAGTATATGTAAATTCAAAACTTTAAATCCTTTTTACTCGAGTTTCGCTTTTTTGAGTTATGACACTATTGAAGTAAATGAGCGATATGTATTTCTCTAAATTTTATACTTTTTACTTCAATTCCCTTTTTAATAACTTTTTCACGTTTTGTATTTTTTAAATTGTACTTTAATAAATATTCATTTATTTCTTAACCTAATCTTATAGACGATAAAGATATGGAGGACCTCGGTGGTGTTGAGGAGACTATAAATATTCATCATGCACTCTTATCAAAAGGTTTTGCGCTATCTGAGCCAGTTTTAACAGTACATCAAGCATTAGAATCCTATCTGCCAATTGGGTAAGTCAATAAAAGTTTATTTTTTTATTTTTATCAATAATGAATAAAACTCGAATAAAATGATTGTGTGTGTGAAAACAGCAAGTAAACATTTAACAAGAACACTTCAGCAATGAAATTACGAAGAACTGCAATTAAAAGAGAGGGATAATTGAATTTTAGATGAACGAAAAATGCAAAACATTGCAACACGGTCCCTAAATGGCAAACTTTCGTACTAATTCAACAAATTATCTGCTGCGCGAACACTATCGCACAATAATAATATGGTTCTCTATAACTTTAAATTTAACCTCTGTCCTCTGTCTGACCTAACCTAATCTAAGCTAAGCATATAATTTATTCGTATATATGTATGTATGTACATAACATACAAAAATATAAAATGTCTACATAAATACCGTATTTTATACAAATTAACTCTACAATTTGGTAAAACAGCGTATTTGGATTTCCTATAATTTTCACCTCCTACTTCATGCCTTCTCGTACATACATATACAATACGCACATGTGTATTTATAACGTTCTGCTTAAATTATATGTAGTAAACTTCTAAATTTTTTGGCATGGCAATTATTTTGCATAGCATCTCTAAACGTTCCACATACACCTCAACTTAGCCTTTGCTACGGCTAGCACTCACAAGTCAGTCTTTAGGAGTCCCGCATTTTCGATCTGATAGATGATTTGCGTCTCCTTGTAGGTGCGCGGCTCTGGCATAACGACATCCAATTTGCGTTTCTTTCGTCGTTTGGCCAATTGCAGCCACACAATTACACCAACTAAAAGTAGCACTAGCACCAACGCTAGCACGCCTAAAAGTATGTATAGCAAATAGGAACGTGGCTGACAATTTGTTTCGATGTATTTGTTGAGTAGGACAAAATCGTTGGAATTGCTTGCTGCATTCATTTGTCCATTGGCTGGTGTTAATGTCAGCTTTTTGGCCGCCACTGTTAGCACATAAATATTGTCAACATTATTGCGAAAGAATGTTTCCTTGGGTATTGGTGGTTTTTGGGCTGTATCCAAATCGTTACAGCCGTATGTATTCTCATAGCGTAATTGCTTGAGATTGAGCGCAAAGCGATCGTTGAATTCGAGCGGACGCGTTTCAGATGGCAACTGTACAGTATTGTTGTTGAACTGCAGCTCGAGTAGTTCGCTGTGCATGTAGTCGCGGTGAATATGGATGCCTGGAAGGTGAAAAGTTGAGGATGGGTTTTTTTTTTATTTGTAGGTTTATTTACACGTGTTAATGATCGGTTACCTTTGAAAGCAATCGGACTAGTCAGACCGAAATAGTTATCCCGTATGATGACGCTTTCCCGCACATATGCTTCAATCCACTCAGCATCGATGGAAGCAAAATAGTTGCCCGTAATGCTGAGTTTATTGATTACTAAAAATGGGAGAAAATTACTAAATTGATTGATTTGTATAAGGAAATTGATGTACATATATTTTATTGCCTGCAGCTGTACAAATGTACATATCGTTACTTCAATATAGAAAGGCCTTATTAAAACTGTTTGTGAATTTAGAGAGTAGTTACAAAACTTTATAAAAACGGAAGTTCTTAAGTTGGAAATTTTTTTCAAAATCATGGATTTAATAAACATTGACGCTAATTTATTTATGTAGTAGTTGTTTTTTAAGCTTATTAAAGCATTTAGTGAGTACCCAATCAACCGACCTTTGTACAAAGCTTAATTTCGAAACTAAATGAGTTAGCGCATTTCTATATTAAAGTTACCATACCTACAAATTAAAAAAAGATAACACAAAAATGAAAAAATAATAAAAAACCATAAAAAGATCCATATAAAAAGTAAATAATGAATTAAAAAAATACATGAAGAATCAAAAAAATAAACAACACAAAGAGAAGAATACAATACAAGTAATTTTTAAGCAAAAACACAACCGACTTCAATTCTCATAAAAAATTTAGGAGTACCGTTAATTTCTTCATGATCCCATGATCACATCTAACCACCTTTCCGATAGAAAAAGAATTATCGAAATCGGTTACCGTGGTCCACAGTTATGCGGTAACATACATAAAAAAATAAAAATAAAATATTCCAACGAATTGATAACCTTCTCTTTTTTGTGAAGTCGGTTAAAAATTACAAACTAATATATAAAAAAATTAAGTGAAAAGAAATCCGTTCCAAAAATTACAACAATCTAATAATACTGGCATATTTTTATATCTATTACAGTAATTTACACTTTATTTAGTTTAGTTTTATAAATCATCGCTACTTACTTTTAAATGAAAATGCATGCGAATGCACCTCTTGAAATTGGTTGTTGTGTATGCGCAAAGAGTTGAGCACCTCAAGTTCGTAAAAGGCTTTCGATGGCACATTTGTCTGGAACATACAGCTTCGGATTTCCAATTGTTCGACTGCGAACTTTTTGAAGGCCTGCGATGAAAAGCATTTAATTTATAATCTTATTAAAAAAAAAATTATTTCAGCATTAGAATAATCTCATTTCGAGGGGAAACAGTTTTTCGAGACGCATAGCATAAACTCTGAGCCTTTCCTTTCTAACTTCAGAACGTCGTTGACGGTGACAATACTAAAAACAGGCAAAGGTTAGGAAGTACCCAACAGCGAATGGAGGTGCTGCCTCATTCAGTCATCACAGGGCAGCAGGACTTTCTGAAATTTTTTTTTTCTTGGGTCCACTGCTACTTTATAAAATTCGCAGTTTGAAAATAAAACATTTCTACTGGCTTTATTAGAGCAGAGTTTACCCTAAAACTATTTTCAGAGAGTTGTGTCATCTACAAGAGCGTATTTACTTTGCCCGAGATCATGAATGGAAACTAACTATGTAGTATTAGTTAGAGGGAACTATGGTCACTCTTCTTTCTTGGATTAAACTTTCACATTCATGTTTCTCAATCGCTGATCGGTGAAAACGCCAGAAAATCTAAGGATGTCTCGAGGTTTCCTCTTATTTCGTTGTTGGAACAATTTTTATTTACACTGCCCTGAAAAAGTTTGGACCCACTTAAAAAATATATATGTTTTTTTTGTATTTATCGCTTTTAGGCGCCGACGCCATCGTGGCAGAAACTCCCCATTCCCCGTCTTTTAAATCAGGAGAAAATACCTCGAGCCTTTTTGTTTTGAACACAAAAAATAATGGTTTTTTAAGATGTTTTTGTGACATTAAGGGCCGCTTGCACTACGTCTAGTTAACACTATTTGGAGGTACATGCTTCAGTTAAACACATCGACTGCTTTATTGGTCGCATGTTATGACATGCTGGTTGTCGATAACGTCGATAACGATGTTTAACTAGGAGTTAGATTAACTTGACATGGTGCGAACGGCCCTAAGAATTTTTTGTTTCTCTTCTGGATGACGGCATTGCATGTTGCCCGCAAGTGTGTTCTTTTAAAAGTCAAATTTACTTGTCAGAGGGATCAGCTGAGAATTCGAACATTCGAATGGCCACCAGAAAGTCGAAGCGACCAATAGTGATGCCTTCATTGGCCATTAGAAGGCCATAATTCAGGCCAGGAGTGCCTAAACTTAAAACCACTGATACAAGATAATTAATTTGTCAGCCCTTTTTGTTTAATTGTACAAAATTCATTAATAAATAAAGAAAATATGACACTTTTATTTGTTAACAATTAAATTGCTGTACCCTGTATAATAAAACTGAATCCAATAAATCCTATGAAATTGTATCACGCTTACCTGTGGTTCTATTCGCTTAACCAGCACATTATCCATTTTCAGTAGAATAGCGCGATCTTTGAGTGTCGTGAAACCAAATGGATGTATCACATCGATGCGTCCACCAATAAATGAGATCTCTTCTATGTTACCATTGATTGCATGTGAATCAATTAACTCGAAATTCACCTGGAAATAAATACAAATATTCCAGCATATGACATTTTTTCAGTTGTTACGCTATCAATACGGGCATTAGGGTCATTCCATTAGGGTGACTGGTGGGACATTTTACACCAGAATTATAATTATTGACATAGAACGATAACTAATATATAAAATTTCCTAAACAAATGCCAAACAATTTCTTAGTTCTATGTAACTATCATTTGATTGAATGTGACTGGTGGGACACTGAAAAGAACTCTACTTTACCTTTGTGCATTCAAAGATGCATTTTAGCCAAAATATAAAAAATATGAAATGAAAAAAATATGAAAAAAAAAATAAAAAAAAATAAAATAATAATATCAAATATGAATAATACGCTTTCGTTTTCAATAACAACAGGCCGAAATAATCTTCACAGGACTATTATAAAAATATTTAAATTTTGTGGCTCAGGTCCTTGTGACTGGTGTAAAAATGAAATGTAGTCATTTAAAACGAGGTTTATGTCGTTTTCCTCTTTTACATGGAATGACCCATTAAGTACTCACTCTTGGTACTCACCCTATCGAATTCGATAATAAGCGGTGTATTGCTGGCGTAGCGTGGAAAGGCCAGCGCATATTTGTTTAATATTAAATTTTCGATATTCTTAAAATTAATTTTACGCAAGCCTTGCGTATCTTCCAGTGCATTGGCTTCGATGGTCAAAAACTTGCAATTACTTATCTCTACTTGGAACACATAGCCGATCAGGTGGGGCAGCTGTAGGCGCTGAAAAAGGTAGATAAACGAGAGCAATATAATATTGTAATAAATTAAAGGAGGCTAAGAAATTACTAAGCGTATGATGAGTCATCCCTACAAATGTTATTATGTAGCTACATACATACATACATGTGTTCCTATGAACATGTGCGTTTCGATATGCGAATACATAGGAGCATTTGTATGAACGTGTATAGTACAAATAGGAACTTACCTGATTCATATGCTGACAATCACAAGTGAATTTGGTGTCATGCGCTATACAAGTGACGTTCTGCAATGTACCCAAGGGCGGTGGGAGTGGCTGTAGTGGTGGTTGTAGTAGTGGTGGTCGCCAATCCCCGCCATTGTTGTAGTAATCAGCGCCGCTGTAAGATGCGGACAGTGCGAGCAATGCCATCACCAACCAGCAATTTATTGTTGTGCCAATCCGTTGGTGATTGCCTCTGCAGTTTCGCCATAGCCAATTATTTTGTGTTTTATGATTTGGCAATGTTTTTTGTTCTTTATATTTCTTATGTGATTTTTTAATCAGCGATGTGGCGGCCATTGTAACGTTTTTTGTTGCACGCAATTTTTCATAGCTTCAACATGTAACTTTTTACACTGCTTTAGCACTTTAATTAATTTTAATTTTTTTTAATATCTTTTAACTACATTCACCAGTTTCGTAGGTGTAAATGCATCGTTTCGCTTGAGGTCTTGCCGACAACTGAAAAACTGATAAGATTGTACGGTTGACTTGGGAGTCACTTCATTGTTACTACTTAAATACCTTATAAATGCTTGGTGTGATATTTGTTGTTGGTTGTTGTTCGATATCATTTTGCTGTTAGTAGTATCAGTATTGGGTTGGTTAGTGTAATTGAAATAAATATTTTATATTGGTGTGCATGCGCTGAATTATCTCATTATACGTATGTATCTGTATGCACGTTAACGGTTTATTTCTTATCTTATCTTATCGCATATTTTTTTGCTGACATACATACATATGTATACTAGGTATATGTATTTAGTAGTGTAGTGTAGAATGAAATAGGGGGAATTATTGTTTGTTCCATTTCTCATGTACATATATTTTTTTTATCGATTCGAATTTTTCGCAAATGATTTAGAATTTAGTTAAAGTGATATTTGAATTAGGAAAATTATATATGTAAAATAGTTTAATCATGGTGAATGTGTGCGGCACACGCATGTATAAATGCACCTCCATTCACTTGGAGGCAATTTTTTTTCTTCAAGATCCGATCTCATTTCTGAATTTGTAGGCATCGGAGAAGCTTCATTGTAATCTCATTTCGAAGAATTCGAAGAAAAATGGTGAAAATGAACATACATACATACCCTGATTACTGGGTTTTTATTCCGCTATTTATCAAACTACACGAAAAATCTGCATGTTTTTGTTTTTTGTTTTTTATTTTTGAATAGGTACAGTGGCTGGCTTTAACAAAAGGGAAGGACACTCATTCATTTAAATTCTACTATTTAGCACTTTTGGTATTGGAAGCCACATCCGTAATGCTAATCTATGGAAAATATTCCTGTTGAAGGCTCTTCTAGAGGCATTTTAAGAATTCAAGGACATCGTCCGAGAATATGCAACAAATGTTAAAACAATGTCCATTACATTTTCTTCCATGCATTTTTGGAAATTTTTGAAATTTGAATCTTCATCTGAACTGGAAATCCAACAACAGTCGTCCTTTCAAAAATTGTAAAAATTACACAGGTTTACAAAAAAAAAAAACAAAAAAGTATCTGCATATTGAACCAAACCGCTATATCCCATGTTAGCCTCTATCACGTCAGGTTTGTGGTTATATGAAGATCAAGTAGAGAAAAATTCATTAAATAAACCTGAAAATACAATACAATTCTTCTGAATTTGATCTTGAGATAACCTTGGCATGAGCTTTAGATGACCTTGAAAATTGAAGGAACCCACATATTCGGATTCAGTGACAACAAAAACTAAAAAATGCATTTCTATTTTTATTAAATAAATTCTTTTTCCTATTTGACCCTCAAATGACCTCGAACCTGATACACTATAGAGGTTTACGGACCTCGAACTCGGCTTCAGCGAGTCAAAAACCCCATATATATGAATTTTCAGGTTAATTAAATGAATTGTTCAGTAATTGACCCTCGAATGACCTCAAACCTGATGTGATGGAGGCTAACCGACCTCGGATTCGCACTTAGCGCGTCGAATAACATAGGAATACATATTCATTATTAAATCCGTTGGGGCCAACAAAATTAAAGGTTTCTCCTGAGAATATCATCATTTTCTAGTCGTCCTTCCAAGGCATACGATTCGTACAAAATTTCAGTTCTGATTCCTAACGTTGTGTATTAAAATGTATGCCCCTTTTTGACTTTTATTGAACTCAAGTGTACTTGTATTGAGTAATTCGTACTCTACCTTGCAGTGTCAAGAACATGGCATGCCTTTTGTGTTCTGGCTCCATTTCATGTTATTGCAAAGTTATTTTAGAAAATGAAACGCCGAAAGACTCGAAATTAATTTGCAAAAACTTTTGCCATTAAATTTTGTAAAAAACTAGCTAGTCCCACGGCGCTTTACGAGTATTTCCCAAAATGCTTAGTTTATTCCTTAACACTTCTGCTCGACCTGTATTAGAAGTAAATTTTCTTTTCAAAGCCCATAATCACTTTGTTGAATCGGATTAATGCTAATCAATATCGCTTTAGGCCGAGACAAAAAAAACTTCACCAATTGCCTCTCTGCTTTATGGAGTTGCGGCAGTTATTCACACCAAGGTTCTTCTGATAAGCTCAAGAAACTTAGAGGATATTGTATGCTTCGATCAAATCCAACTTTTGCTTAACATGTTTTACTTGCGCATTCGTGTGCTTTCTTGGTTTTCGGAACGCCATCATGCATCGTATGAATTGACTATGGGCTGCCAAAAAAATTGTAGGTTTCTTCGAGATTCGTGAATATATATCGAGCTACTTTAAGTCGTATTGAAGGCATTGATCGTGTTTTCTAAAAAACAGATGCGTCCCATAGCGGTTACTGCTTTGGTCTCAGCCTAAAAAAAGCATTATGGGATTTTATGTATATGCAAGCTTCCCTCAATCAAGTTACTGGGAGTAGATCCTGTACCGTTTAGAGCAGTGTGGGAAGATTGGATTTTTTTTGTCAGACTTCTTCAACCGCAACCTAATGGCCTCAGTCTTACTGCACTCTTAGCTCTTAGCTGTAGAGAGCATCTCTTGTAAATTCCAAGTATAAGATATTTTGAAATATTTCGACTAGAGATGGGCGCAGGATATTGGTACCCGCGGGGCCCACGGTCTGATTTCAAAATGGCCGAGATGAGTGGTATCGGGAACTCCCGACAAAACGCGCAGCCGCCGTAATAAGCACTTTCTAATGTTTTATTGAGACGAAAACGAACGGCAAACCGAAAAAAAATCTTATATTTTTTTATTAAGATCATAAGTACGAAATAACTTTTTCCAAAATTTTCCTATTTTCTGTGCAATATTTCTAATTTCTCTTTCCGTATGGACCTGGATATGGTCGAAATATTAAAAAAAAAGTTTTTACGGAATCGGTATTTCTTAAGTTATTAAAAGCTTTCCCCGAATGAAAATGTTAATATTTATCTGAACAAAATTGTATCCCTTCGAGACCAACACTATTTCACATCAGAGAATTATTTCATGCCCACGCTAAGAAAGATCTCAATTGATATGAATTTACCAGGAAACTTCCAACCTTTTTTGAAACTCTTCGGCACTCTCAAACTTTATACGTACATACATATGTATGTCCATTAGCGTGCATCACCAAAACAATTTTCAAACAATTTATTATATTTTAAGAGTTCCGCAAAAATATTCCGGAAAATATTAAGATTTCCGTAGGCAAGACCGAGTTGAAAATACCTCCAAAAATTCTTAAACATTTTAATGCAGACCTTTTAAGCTTAAGCCCTTGCGTTATCTGAGGTGATTTAAAAAAAAAAAGTTTTAAATCCCATTTTTTTAATGGATTTTGAAAAGTATTTGAAAACTGGTCCCGCTCACGTAAATCTTACTATTTTTCCGAAATATTTTGGCGGAAGGCTTAGATTAGGTTAGGTTAGGGTAAAGTGGCTGCCACCGCGCAGAGCACGAATCGCACGTACACTGGAAAATCCCGTTGTTATTCCATTGACCCAGGCCATTTGTTTCTTTCTCTCCCTTAGTAATTGAATAGAAGGTTCATCGAGTAAAAAGCACTTGTTGAAGAATTGGTTGCGCTTGTTGGCCAGGGCGGGACAATGGCAGCGATAATGTTCGATGCTCTCCACCTCTTCCTCGTCTCCTCGTCTCCTCGTCTCTGCAACTGCGACACAAATCGTTGGTGGAGTATCCTTAACTTTTACCCTGCGGGCCCATTAGGCAGTGGTCGCTGATTATTCCGACTAGTGATCTAAGAAAAGAGCGGTCCAATCGAGTGAGAGCTTTGGATCGCTTTACATCAATCTTTGGCCAAATTTACCTGGTAGTATGGCAGATGGTTTCCAGTGCCCACCACCTATTTACCTCCGGAAGTCTTAAAATATAATAAATTTGATATTTCCGATGCAAAAACACTACCGATTATTTTGTATGGAGAGTGATGCACCCTAATGTACATACATACGTAAACAAATGTTGCCACACATGCCATCTATGAAATTTAATTGGTTTGATTTATATGATTTCTTTGAAAGTGATTTGTCACTTATGAATGCCACACACATTGTACTCAGTTATCAAAAGAACGAATCTAACATTTTAGAACAGTCCCAAAGAAGTATCCCAATAAACCAACTGGAAATACCTTATTATTAATGAAACAACGTCACATCTCAAAACAATAGAAAGTGGAGAAAAACGCGTTTGAAGTTTACAGTTTATACATATACGCTCCCATAGTAAAAATTAGTGTTGGGAGTATCGAGTACTTTTGAGTATCGAGTACTTTTGAGAATCGAGTACTTTCTTTAAATATACATATGTTGGTAATATTTCAATGCTTAGTGTAGAAATCTCACTAGGTGGCAGGACTTTATTCAAATTAATATATTAATTCCAAATAATGTCGATTGAATGCTACTTTGGAGTACTCAGTATCGATACTTTTAAAAATCGGGTACTGTCGATCCTTTTGAGAATCGTGTTATGAATACTTTTTGTATCGATACTGCCCAACACTAGTAAAAATTAAGACATATTTTTTCCAAAGAACTATTGTTAATCGATACAGAGCTATTTAATTCCTACACATCATAGAATAAGAGGTGGCTTTACTTAACTCACAAACATTTTTGTTGCCGTTATTCAAGCAAAGGCACGATATGTGTGTATTAGATCGCTATATCCGCTTGAGGGTCCATTTTCATTATCATCCTCCACTCCTTGACTATAATCTTCAGTTGCTTACTGGTCGGTTGTCAATTCTACACACAATGCACACACCGACACTTTAAGACCACTCACAGTTAAATAAATAACTTCATTGAAAGCCCAAAGAATGTAACAAGCTAACGATCACTGTTACAAACTCAACCTAATAGGCTTAATTGAATTCGAGGTCTTTCGTGGGGAGACAACACGCGACTACAAAGCTGCAATTGACAAACCGCAGGGCTCCACAAAAAACTGTGATTTTTTCGCTCGCAATGCATTTATTTATTTATTTGTTTATTGTATCGTTTCATTTCATTTATTGGTTCTACGTGAATTGTGTATGTATGTGTGTATTTACTTAAATACCCTTCAGAAGATTTCTCTAGCCCGAAAATTGTTCAAGATGCGTTCCTTCTTCCACAACACTAGTTCCCGCTCAATCTCCGAACAACGACTGCAACTGTCTACTTTATAATGGGAGTGTCATTGGCGGTGGACAGTTGCCCCATCAGCATTCCACCAATGTAGACAGTTCAGAGATAAACTAAACGAAAGATCTTGTCCGTTGAAGATTTTTGTAGCCGAGCGTCCCGTGAGCCGATGTTGCTTAAACAACAGCAACGCAAAACTTTAGGTCGTTTGATTTGAATTTTTTACACTTCGTCTGACAGCAGAAATCGGAATTGTTTAAGTATCCATTGTCCCTCATCGCATAAAAAAGCAACCAGTCAAAGTCTTGTTCTGTTAGATACTATCTTGGAACTAGTAACTTTATTTCATGGGGACACCATGGTCAAATAGTGGTGGAAAATTGGTAATTTGACGATTTTGAGAAATTCATTCCTGCTCAGGGCGTTTGTTGGAATTCCACCATTTTGCAAACAAAGATGGGCAAGTTTTTTTTTTTAAACTCAGTGGAGCAGCCATTTAAGGGAGCAGAATTCTTCCGGCGTGATTGCTTTCGCCTCTTTTGCTGCAACATCCACCAAAACACCAAGATCCACGAATGGTACACACAGAAGGGAATCTCTACGAACTTAGGGACGAGATTCATACATTTATTCCATACCTACTAAATTATTAAATTCCACAACAGTTTTTAAAACTCTTTTAAATTCCGTTCGAGACTTTCATTTACTTTTTCAATTCATTTACCTCATTCAACAAATTGCATCACGCTAATGTGCCCACTTTCTTCCCATTCCCCTCTTATTACGATCTTTCTATAGGTAAATTCGATAAGTTTTGTGTTAACCTACACATTACCCAGTAAATATTTGTTCTAAAATTACTTCATCTCAGTTATGCAAGGTACAAGTACGTATGTACCTGCAAAAGTGTTTACTTATATGCAGTCACGCATACCTATGTATATTAGACTGCATCACTCCCCAAAAAAAAAAAAAAAAACGGTACTGTGTTTTCATTGGAATTACAAATTCTGTTATATTTTAAGACTACCACCAAAATATTTCGGAAAAATATTAAGATTTACGTGACCTGGACCGATTTGAAAATACCTCCAAAAATTGAGTTTTTTATGAATCGAAATAGTTTCTTGAAGATTTTTTGGAAAAAAATCGCCTCAAATGACTAGACGGTTGATGCTTAAAAAATTTGCATAAAAATATTTAAAAAACATTTTAAAAATTTTTTTTATGCCGTTTTTTAACTTTTTTTTTGGTATAAGAAAAACTTGAATAAGTGAACGTAAACTATTCCGATTTTGACTTGTGAGGTATCATTGGAAAGGTATTTTCTTACCCTTTTTATCTCTTTGCTAATAAACTCATTCAAAGGATGAAAGAGAAAGGTAGGATGAAGGAGCGTCATTCCAAGTGAAATTAAGATGTGTTTTTGATGTTAAGATGTATATTAAAAAAAAAAAAAAATTGGGACGTGAGTGAGTTTTTTTTTTGCACAGAATAAAAGTACCTCTCTCTTGAGACTCCATAAGTCTAAATCAGAATAGTTTTGGCCCAGTTATTCATGTTTTTCGTAAATCAATCTTTGAAAAAGGTTAAAAAACAGCATCAAAAATCTCGTTATTACGATTTTGTTGAAAAGCCTTTTAAATATTTTTATGCAGATCTTTTAAGCTTAATCTGTTTTGTCATCTGAGGGGATTTTTTTTTCAATAGTTCTTTAAGAAACTATTTTTATTCATAAAAAAATCCATTTTTGGAGGTATTTTCAAATCGGTCCAGCTCACGTAAATCTTAATATTTTTCCGAAATATTTTGGTGGACGTCTTAAGATATACATATGTAATAAATTTTGTAATCCCGGCGGAAAAACCGCAACTTTGTTTGTGGTGATGCAGTCTAATGTCCATACTTACATACATACATAAAATATGAATGTGGAAATTTTTTGATGGCTTGTCAAATAAGCGTCGAAATATTTGCTGACTTTAAAAATTTACATAACATTAGTGGGATAACAACAAAAATATGATTAATACTACTTACTTTATCATAGTTGTTGTAAATCACAGTTGGTTGTTTTGTTAAAAGCTACGATTAAGTACTTAAGTGATCTTTGCCGTCCAGTGACAACTCGACTGAACAGCGTAGATCACTGACCGGCTGAACTGGGGAAAAAATGTGTAAAGTTAATAAAGAGCTGCGGCACGACAACGCACTGCACTTTAGTTCGATATAACAAACCTTGATAAAACGAAAAACTCCTTTGTGTAGCACTACTGAGTCCCCTGAAAAACATCTTAGCGAAATTTTCCATACAAAAATAACGAAGATATAACGAAAAAATTTGAAGCATGAAACCTTCGGAGTAAATTGCCGATTAAAGTCCTGTAAAGCAAAGTAAAGCCTACATAGCGAATTTTGAATATGTTGACGGCTAGAGTCCCGGTACACGGATGGGTTCAAATTTGAAAATGGTAAAACTGGGGCTGGCATAATGGGTAGTTACTCCACCATCATTCAAGCGGAGATTCATGCTATAGAAATACGAAGTATTTGTTCAACTTCGTTATATCCAGGTTTAACTGTACAATGTTTCAAAGGAATGAACGAATGCAGTGAGGTGAGAGACGCCGTAGCGTCGATAGGGCATTGTGGTGGGCGTTCAGCGGTAAGCGGGTTTATGTTTAACAAGACTTGAACCCCATTTAAAGTGCAGGGGTTTTTTTCGCTCATTTTGATTGCTTTTTTTTATCAAGTGCCCCGGTTGAGTGACACCGATTGACTGTCAGCTGTGTGCGGTGGCAGCCGTCGCCAGCGGCTGGACGCGTCTGGTCAACATTGCAATGATTTGATGATGGGAGGAAATTAAATTAACGCGAATTTGTGTTGTTTGTTGCATTGCATTTCCTGTAGTTGTGGCAATTGCAACCGCAATCAGACCTGCAAATGTGGTGAGGCAGGGTTCTGCAACAACATTACTAACTATAATACATACATATACATATAATAAAAAAATTTCTGCTAATAATAATGCACAAAGGTACATATGTATGTATGTATATGTAGGCACATAAGCTTATGTTGTATGGTCTGGTCTTAGAGGATTTATGTACATACATATGTACATAGTCATTACGTATGAAGCATTGGATTCGCTAAGAAGCTACACTTTCTGTTGAGTATTGTCTTAATTGAGTTGTTTAATTAATTTTCAGACTTACTCTGCATTGCAATAAAAACTTTGACAACTTACTTAACCAGTTGTTGCGAATTTCTCCTAATTATTTTTTTGCGGCAAATGCAAAAAGAAAATACGAATGCCAAAGTTATTTGAAATATTCAAATGTTAGGACGTGCTTCGAATTCATTTATAGCACACTTTGCGGTTGTAATAAAATGCAAATAAAAATTTGCATACAAATATTATGCAGTTGAAGCGAAAAAATTATATTGGCTTTGTTGAACCGCTGCGCCGGCGATAATTCACAGGTTGTTGCATTTGCACCGTAAAAAAACTAGTTTGCAAACATTTTCGCAAAATATCTTTTATTAAATCATTAAATGTAATTTACGTCGTTCATAAAAAGTTTGCTTGGAATAAAACTTTTTCAATCTAAACTATGTACTTTTACCTACATAAAGGGTGGTCCATATAGTGGTTTCTTAAAAAAAAAATCGGTATGTTATTGGTTTATTCGGAAAGTATTCGGTTATTTGTACAATGATTTTGGGTTGTTGTGTCCAAACGCGTGACCGAAATCAAAAATTTTTTATATACACTTTACAAAAAGAATGTGTTTTTTTCAGAAGTGCGAGCCAAAATGCTTTCATCTTAGCTCGCGAACGTAGAACAGTCTATAAAAAGTGTGGATATGATTCCACTTTATTTTCCCCTTGACAGCTACAAAATGATCAGTCGAAATTCTTAGTCTCACCGCGTGAATACCAATCGCACAATGGCCGTTCCAGAACCCCCATCACTAGCCCTTGAGAGGTAATGTGTTTTAAAGTGCCCTATAAAAACATATGCTGCAGCAGAGAACGTCTTGTTTTCCTTTTATATGTCACAAAAGGGCCCGGTTTCCCTTTGGCTAATAGCAGTTCGTGCTGCGAAAATTCTGTCTGCAATAACCGCAGGCTCCGTGTTCAACATATGTATGTTAAGCGCCAGTGTAGGGGTGGTTCCTAATACTCCGCTAATTCCTGTTTTACAAGTGAAGCCTTCTCTAGCGAGTTCTACCAGACAAGGGCTCCTTGAAACAATATAGCCTTAAATCTGGTTTCCTAGAGCTAATGAATTAATTTGGGCGAGAGACTCCATCTTTTACCGATAGCTCCCCTAGAGCAGTGCAAGGCAACCGACACCTTTCCTACCCTTCCCTCTATGTTAGGCTTCTACGACAACCGCCACTGATCGCCCAACTAGTTGCCTGCTTCAGGTAACCTTGAGCCAGATCAAAAAGGGTGTATAGAAATTGTCCCAACCAAAAGTTCCACATCGTCTACATAGGCGATCACCCAACGGCCCACTTTTTCCACTTCCTCTAGAAGGTCCAATCCAAAGCAGGGGAGAGAAAACACCACCTTGTGGAGTGCTCCTGTTGACTCTGCACTGAGTGCAGACGCTCCCCCACTCCGCCGTGACAGTTCTGTCATGAAGTAAGCTTATTAGGTTGGTTTCAACCGCCAGATTATGAATATACTGAACTATTGCCTCTGGAGTGGCATTATGGAAGGGCCCCTCGATATCGAAGAAAGCCCCTGCAATAAGCATATTGAGCTCTTGAAAGACAGTCACGAGTAAGAGCAGAAAATAACTGTTTTCAACATTCATTGCTTCAGCTGATCTGCTCTTTTGTCAGACTGCCAGGCCACTTGGTCACTTTGGTGAATACCACTATTGTATTTTTTTCGCCACATATGTATGCACTTTGCTTTACTCTGTTCCGCCCACCCTGTTAGCACGATGACTTCAAATTTTTTTGCCGGCACATTGCTTGCCGCTCGCATATTATTGAAATGTAATTAATAAGGCATATATAGCAAAAAATATGCGAAAATATGAGAATGAAAAAGTAACACTGCGTTAATTGGAAATCGAAGTCAAGCAATATATTCGCTCATCACACAAATAATATTTGCTTGTAACAAGTTCACCACGTCCACTGTCACTGTCACTTTGCGTCGCGCGTTTTTAATTTGCCGCCTTTTGCTGTCGTTGTCGTTTACACCCGCTGGCCAACTGATTGTCTTTTTTTTGCCACAATTTGTTTTTCTCGCGACACGTTTAACCTTCAATTTTTCGAATTTATTTTGTATATATTATGAATTTAGCATGACTTCAGACTATTTTGCATGTACATATGAAGAAAATAACAGTTTTAAGTATGGACGTTTACATACATATGTATGTACATTAATTCTCACATATGTTTATTGGCTTGTGCTATATTTATAGATGATCGTTTTTATGTGCATATTTTGTACTAACTAAACAGAAAAAGTGATTTTCTTAACGTCGGAATTAATGTCACCACCACAATTTGCGTTTTGCGCATTTAATTCATTGAGTTTTCGCACTGAAATGTTTTCGTATTCTAATTTAGTGATTTACTTACGCTACTATTAAGGTTTTTTTTATAAATTTATAATTTTAATTTACATAAACCATCGGCCGGCCAAAACCTGTTTCGTTAGCTGGTACATTTATTAAAAAAAAAAAATAGTTGTCAATCGCGCCTACTCCTCTCAGTATAACGGTATGTACATCCAGTTGTCCATTTGCTTCGCAAAGACAATCGTTACTGGAATCTGAGGAGCGCAAACTGAGGACGGGATCGTAGAGGTCTGAGCTTTCACACGAGCAAGGAGAGCCTGCATTGCTGACTAAGATGGTCTCTTTGACTGTAGGTGTTTCACCGAACGCCTTCTTTTTAAAACTATGGAGAGAAAGTTAGTCTCCCACTGAGAATCTTATCAGATAGTAATTGAAATCATCGTGCCCAAGATTAGGGGACTCTATGGAGAAACCTGCGGAAAAAGTAGAAGGCAGCCGAATCCAAGTCCCAAGATTTAAGTTATTTTGGAAGGAATTTCTCTAGTGTTAGGAGATAAACCGTTTTTTTTCAGTTAAATTATTCGTTCTATTTGGCTCGAGCTTTTTCCATAGTGTCCTTTTGTATTAGCAGTTATTTGGATTATTCTCCGCGATTTCGACATTCCGTGTTCCTTATGAGCTTGTTATATACCTACGTTATTCCACAAAGGTTAACAAAAATAGGTGATTTTTGTCCTGCTTGCTCTTATATTAGATGGGCTTAGAGTTTCCATGTTTATTACATCGTTGTGGTTTTTCTTTTCGTAAATTAATTTTATGTATTTGAAATAATTTCCGACGCAGTATATGTTAACTCGTTTATTAAATATTCAAAGGGTTTTTGTTTGTACTATATCTCCAAATTATCTGTTACGTTTAGCCGTTGTCCTTTATAATGTACTTGCAATAGAATCGCTGTCTTTCTTTTTCGCGTTGGTTGTTGGTCCAACTGGTCCTCGTCATTTGTGCTGATCCACAATATTCAACCTACGTTATGTCTGGAACAGCTTGCCAATTTTGTATGCCGATTTTCCACTATAGGTCAGTAGGTACAGTCCAACTAATATTAATAAGGCTAGCTATTGCTTGGGATACGAATCCTCTTATCCTGGGTTGCTTGAGGAATGAGGCCTTGCGTGCTGATAAAGAACTACTCAAATTGCGCCTTGATTAATCGTGAAGAAAACAGATTTGGCCTCAGTAACTGCGATCTTCAATGACGTCAATATAACATTGTTTCTAAGCTATCAACTCTCTTTTTCTCTTAAAATAAAAAAAAACCTATTGATGAGGGATATGGGTAAGGCTTCCTCAAGTGGGCCCCGAATTTACCAAGATTAATATTTTTCAATGATAGTCAGGCAGCGCCGAGTTTTGTAGTCGAAAAGTACACTGTGGTAATTTTGTTGCAAAATTCCAAATAGTTTTTTTTTGCTTAACAATTGAAAATGTTTGCAGTGTTTTGGAAATTGTTCTTGAAAAGTAAGTGTCTGAATGAAAATTTTTTTTTTGGGTGCAGATTTAAAAAACATTAAACTATACAATGAAATTATTTGCGTTACAAAAATATATTTTTTTTTGCTTTTCAATATTTTTTTTTTTTTTATGAAAAATTGAAAATTTAAGCAATTTCTGCGCCTCGTGGAGGAAAATTTTTAACAACAACTTATGTAATAAACATTTCTGCATTTATCTATAAAAAATGCGTGCATTTCGATATAGCTTGGTCGGAATGAATTTTTACATATTTGCCAGCGTGCGCACCTGACTCTCGTGGCTGGTCGCACAACGGTAACACTGCTTCTACCTTTTTGTATTTACATATCGACACCTCCAAACCATACCATGCTAAGTCATTAGAGTTTTAGGCACACTTAGCATGGTATGGTTTGGAGGCGTGGATGTGTATCTTGCTTTAGATTCAGGGCTGTGCGCCCAACTTTCTTTTGTTTGCTTGTAAGGTGGTACGGTCTAATGTATGTACATACATATATTCCCACATGATCAGTTAATGTATACATAGTACCTACATATTTTAGCTGACACGCGAGATTAGCCGATTTTATGTGGGCGTAGCATCTCACTTGACATCATTCGTTGATTTTTTTTTATAATTTTTGTTTACAATCTCTAGAATTATTCTATCGATTCAAACATGAGCACCTTTGAGCCTAATTTGGCAGATAAAAGAAAACAAATTAACATACTCAAATACATACATTTATATGCAAATACTTTGTTATATCAGCATTTTAAGTACAGTTTTGGTCATATCAATAGCACCCCCATTTCAAAGTGATATTCTTTGCCCTTATGTTTAATGATTAATTTTCAAAAATTTTCTATTAAAATACAGCTCATCCTCTAACAAAACCCACGTAAACCCTAGTTTAAAACTTTGTAGAAAACTACAAAAACATGCAAACAATTTTCACCCAAATTTCTAACATTTTTCTCAGAAGTGTACACAGCTTTATAGCCCATTCAATTTTAGTCTGATAATGTGCAAGTTTCAAGTACAACATAATTTATTTTTATATGCAAGAAACCCGCAACACCTTCGGCAAAAGAAATTCTAAAAAATCAACGGTAGTTTGAAACTTGCCATTTGATTAGGCTAAAATTCTACGGGCTATAAAACTTTGCACTCAAAAACATTCTAACACTTCTGAGAAAAAAGTTTGAACTTTGGGTGAAAATTTGTTGAACGCTTTTATAGTTTTCTATAAAGCTTTAAACTTGGGTGTATATGTGTTTTTTTTTTTAAAGAATGAACTGTATTTTAATTGAAAATTCCTTAAAATAAATAAGTGGCAAACTATGTATATATATATCACTTTAAGTAGGGGTGCTATTGTATTGACTGATACTGTACGTTTTCAGTTTTTTACGGGCTAGTCGGGTTGCACTTAAATATTCAATATTTCCAGCATCAGTATGTGTTCCCTTTGCCATGCATATTCATTTAGTCGAGCAATCGCCTGCTTACTGACAGTCTGGCTTGCTGAAATATTGTCAGCGTCGCATTTAAGTGTCATAAAATTGCAATTTTTTTCTATAAAGGAAAGTGACACCTTAGTTGGCCGCATAGCAAAACAACGCTCCCCCTACCTTACAGTCAACTTTCCGTAAATTTTATTTCGCACTTGCACAAATAGCAAACACATGGTCGGTTAGTCAGTCAATCAGTCCCATACGTCAATTGGGTCTTTTGGTCCCAATGTGCCAGTTAAATCAGCTTGTTTGCCATATTTTACGCCCGCTTTGTTTACATAATGAGCCAGCGAGCGTTGCTGAGGCTTTTTTGGTCTGTCCGAACATACTCGGTATTTTGTCAATCGTTTGCAACGCAAAACGCGCGACGCATCGCAGCGAGGAATGAATTGATTGCAATCGTAATCGCATTTTCGCAACGTTGCTCGAATCGCAATGGGTTTTGCGTTCTATTACAAAGCGTTAAAGCATTAAAATTGGGGGCGTGTGGCAGATAGTTTAAAATATAAATAAATGTTCATGTATGCTACGCAGGACTAAAAAAAAGTACTGGCAAAAGATCAGTGCCGAATGCCAGAAATGCCAAAGATGTTCAAATGCCTATAGATATACCTGCAGCTACTTGAGTGCAGGCAATCAATTATTGGCACTCTTAATGGGTTCTTGCGAACTAAATTTCAAAAATACTTCAAATGCTCCGAAATAACTTAAATGCTCTTCTTTTGATTTCACTTTTATTAATTTAGCCATAAATTTCAATATGCTTTAATTTATTTCTGTGTGTTTATGGAAAAATGCGGAAAGCATAAATGCAGTCTGCACGTCTGCCTTTGCTCCAAGCTGCCTTGTGCACTTTTTTTGCTCAGCGCGCCTCGACTCTTCCTCCGTCAGCGGCATCGAATGCGAAAATATTGAAATGAAGCGCGAAAGTGAATGAATATCTATATATGTTTGTACACTGCCGGCAAAAAGTATTGGCACAGAGAATTTTTTACAATATATGCAACAATTTTTATTTTAATTTTTTCCCGCAATTTTTTTTTTAAATATTGTTTAGCCTACAAGAAAAAACATAAAAATATAACTTCTAGACTTTGTGCAAAACTCGGGAAAATTCAATAATTTTCCAACTTTTTAATCAGCTTTTTTAGAATTTTTTCGAGTATGCAGATTTGTAGCCTAATAGGTAGGACTTACCGCTCAATTTTGAATTTTTTTTTCACGCAGTTTATTCCATACAAAAAGTGTTCGAAAATGCTTTGTATGGAAAAATGCAAAACACCTTCAACAAAAAAAAAAAATCTCAAAAATCAAGCTTGAATTTTTTAAATTAGAATTTAATGGGCTACAAAACTGTATATTCAAGAACATTCCAAAAAGCCTGATTAAAAATTTTAAAATTTCCATGGAAATTTATTGAGTTTCCACGAGTTTTGCCAAAGTTTAGAAATTATAATTTTTTGTTTACTGTTATAACATGAACCATATTTTTAAAGAAATTAACAGAAAAATATTAGAATATAAATTGCTGCATATACATATTTATCGTGGAAAATTCTCTGTGCCAATACATTTTTCCGGCAGTGTATGTATGTACAATAAAGTGCATTTTCAGCAAATCCAGGCAGACAAGATGCGAATTGCAGTGGCGGATGCATGGCAAAGGCTAAATGTGCGAAATTCTGAGATTTGCTATGTTCGTGACTTCTAAGCGCTTTCACATAAACGCCACATGACGATACAGCTGCAGCCAACTGTTTGTGCACATGTATGCACTTAAATTCATATTGTTTACAGTATGCATTCCAGGAAGAGACACCCTGTAGGAAGTTTTAGAAATATTCGTAGCGGCGGTCGATAACCGGCCAGAAGAACTTTGCAACTTTGCAGCGCTGGCTGAGTTGATTATAAGCCCATCTATCTAGAAGCTGTCCACAGGTTAACGCAGCAACTCCTATGCCCTCGCTGCCAGGAGAGAAGACCACAAGGGTTCCCCGACTATCCAGTTCATCAGCCGTGCAGTTTACTGCTATGTTACTGTGTACTGGGTCTCAAATCTGCTTGATTCGGAAATAAAACTGGGCATTCAACGACCTGAGTGGTATCAGAGTCCTGATTTACGCTTGTCTATCAGACGAGAGGTTTACCTTTGTGCGCAGCCAGTCGAATGCCTCCTTTATAGCAGTAATCTCAGCCTGAAAATCGCTGCAGCCTAATCATGAGACTTACAAAGAGTTCTTGACTGAAAATAGTACGTATGCAATCCAACTCTGCGGTCTAATTTCGACACGTCCGTGAAACATTTAATTGGACTTCTATTGAAGAGACTGCCACTCTTCCATTACGCCCTTAGATGGAGCCAGCTATTTAGGTACGCATTGATCCGCTTTTTCAGGTATGCAGCCGATGTTTACAAATATTGCCGAAAGCTAATATAAAACAATGAACTGCGGCAGCCTTAAGCGCTGGGCTAGGAGTGGTACAGAGCACTCCGCTGAGTCCACCAAGGAGTGCGGTCAACACACCGCTTTTAATTTCTTAACTCAAGTAGACTTCGAATGAATTTCACCAGACAATGATTCCATGAAACAATTGGCTTAATGCTTATTTTATATAGCCAATAGGTTATCTTTGGAGGTAGTCTTCATCTATTCCCTATAGCGTTTGTACAACATTATAGAGTCAATTACGTCGTTTCCGCCTTTTCTAAATATTTGGCTTTAGAATCCCGTCCAAGTACTTGACCCGGTTATAAATCGACTGGTGAACAGAAAAATCTCCGTCTTTCTAGGTTTAATTACTAAGTTGAAGCACAGCTCATCAGAACACCTCCTTCCAACCAACAATCCCCAGAAAGTATGGAAGAACTTTTGGGCGCAGGGGGTGTATGTGCATGTCCTCTGGCCACATTGAGCCCAGACTTTTTTATCTCGTCTGCCTCATACTCAAGAAGCAGGTGCAGTGTTGTCGCCTCAGCTGAGCCGCAAAAGCGATAGAGGTCATTTTACCAGATTCCTAACCAGTGCAGATGTCCTCTTAATCAGCAGTGTCCCGTGAGGATACCCGTGACAATCCTCATTTCCATTAGCGCAGATAATTTTGAATGAGGGCCATTAATTCCTGCCTCGATGCCCTCTGGGGTTTTTGAGCCATCTGTGCGCCACTGCATCGTGCTTGACTGTACACAGTGGCGGATTTATCGTACAGGCAACATAGGCTGAAGCCTAGGGCGGCAGAATTAAGGGGCGGCAAAATTTAAGACAGCTAAATTAAAAGAAAAAAATTTATTTGGATTCAGCTGCACTTGAAATTGTGTTTGTATCTGTAAAATATTATTAATGATTCATCTCATTCAATACAATTCAAAATTAGAATTACGCTGCGAATTTTTCCTTAGTATAGCAGTCGTTGAAATTTCCATTTAACTTTCATTCACGCGGCTTAGAAACCTGACGGCGCGCCTGCGCGTGACGCAAAGAAACAGCCGACACGCTGCCCCGAGAACGAGAATCATCTAAAAGGTTACCACACTTGACAACACTGCCGAAAAACGAGCGTGCATTTTCGAGAAAATTCTTGATTCCAAGCCCACCAGTTTTTCATAAGTGTATCATAACGTGAATAATCTAAAGGTCAGCTTCCGTCGTATGTCAAATTAGGCAGTGTATCTGTGTATGGTCTTCTGTTTGTCTTGCGCGAGGTCAAAAAATCTTCCGGATGAGCGATTTTATTTTGTATACTCGCATAGCGCTACTTCAATGTCCTGATAATTGGATTCTACTTGTCCAAACCTCTAAAGCATTTCAGTGCAGAATACATCGTGTTTTACTATATTGTAATAAAGCACTGACAATAACAATCATATTTGATATATATATATATTTTTTTTTTTCGTGAAAAAAGGGCGGCAAGTTATGAATTGCCTAGGGGCGGCAAATATTTAAATCCGCCACTGACTGTACATGTCCGTCCAATATGAAGTGGTTCCAGGTTGCTTTACTGTAGAGCTTTATTTTGAATCTCATCTGTTTTTGGATCAATAATTTTTTGACAAATTGGAACTGACTTCCCAATCTAATCTCATCTTACCAACTATCACAGATGATTATAGCTAAATAAACAATTCATAGGTCAAACATTTCATTATAATTTTCTACAAGGATCACAATAAGTACGCTACGTCACATATTTTATTTCAGTAAATTGCGAACATCTACTACTTTGGTTTACAAATGCCTTCCCTTCTTCTTACATCCACTTGCTGGAGCCAGGCATACATAAAGCCAGCCAGCCATCCAGCCAGCCAAATACCAGCGACGCATGCGAATACTTTTGTCCGCCTGGCGGCGTGTGTGGAACTTTGCGGGAGCAAGAGCAGTGTAGACGCAGACGTCGAACCTTATGAACTTTTCTTCCGCATTTACTGAGCTGCGTCTTCGCTTTTTTTTCTGCCAAGTATTTTGCTTTTGTTTTTCTAATTTGTTTAACCTGCTGTTCAGTGCATGCGCGTCTGCTCGCCTTCTTGCTAAATGCAAAATAAAATCTGTGCTTGTGGCAAACTTGGCTAGACAGTGGTGGCTTGAACTGTGGCGACCGACCCAGCCTCATAAGCCTGTGTAAGCGTATAGGTACTACTCGTACAATACGTAGATAGATAGTGAGTAGCTTGGCGCATGTGACTGATTGAGTGGCTGGCTGGCTGGCTGAATGGTTGGATGCCTGGCGNGTGGCAAACTTGGCTAGACAGTGGTGGCTTGAACTGTGGCGACCGACCCAGCCTCATAAGCCTGTGTAAGCGTATAGGTACTACTCGTACAATACGTAGATAGATAGTGAGTAGCTTGGCGCATGTGACTGATTGAGTGGCTGGCTGGCTGGCTGAATGGTTGGATGCCTGGCGGGTTTGTGCTGCCGCGACGAATTTGCATCTTAAAACTTGGGTTTTAGAATACTGCCGTGCATACGTTATGTGGAAATATTTGTATGTAGATGAGTGTGTATAGTGACAGTGACAGCTTTTTCTCCGCATATGCGCTTGTTTGCGTTTTGTGCTGCCTTTTTCTGGTTTTATTTTATTTATTTTTTCATTTCAAATGTTGTCTCATTAACGACTTGCTTTATTGACTTATTTTTTTTTTTTTAGTATTGCTCGCTTGGTTCCTTTTGCTTTAAATACAATATTATTAAGTATTAATTTTTTTCTCGTTTTATTTGAAATGACTGCTGTTCTGTTTATTCTGGCCTTCTCTCAGTAATTAAATATAGAAATTCGCGCTCATAACATTGACCGTTTCACCGCTGGCTGTTTGCTAATATTGCTGCTATGTATGATTTATTGTATTTCCATTAGAAGACTGCGTATATGGTATGTATGTATGTATATTTATAGAATAAAGATGTGCATATATTTTTTTATGAGCCAATTGACTCGTGCTTTATTTATTTTTATATTTTTTTTTGCTCTAACAATTTTCACTTCTATGCTCGTAGGCCCTTCCGAAAGGGCCCCTTCACTCTGTGGAATTTTTTGCAATTTTAGATATCACTTATTCTAAAGAATTTCACTAAAATATTGATTTTGAGTAATTAAATCAATAAAAATTTCTTGCTATTTAACGTATTTTTCGCTAACATTTTGCCTTTTGAAAATCTGTTTTATTTATTTTTTTTCCCCATTTTCTGACACGCGCACACCTCTTCTACTACACTTACACGTCACAAACAACACTTGTACATGCTAGTACAACCGCTCTCGCATCCGCTTGATCTACCGGGCGCGACGTCAAATTCTATACTGATCGCATACCATACCAAAAAGTCGCTAGACTTCGCCAAGTCAGCAGCAGCAGCAGCAGCGGCCCTAGGTACACCCGTACTATGTACTTCTCTAGATCGCTTGGCGCGCACATAAAAGCTTCATATAGTCACCGCTGCTGCTGCTGCGTTTGGAGTCACTTACGCGCTGCCTCCACTTGCGCTCCATACACGAAGCTCAAACCAAATACATATGTATGTACATATGTATAATTTAAAACGCTGTGGCGACTTAGAGTGCTCCCGCTCGGTGACGCGCTTGCAAATAAGCCCAACAAGTGCCTCGCTGCTGCTACTCCCACCGCTCTCAAGTATTATCTGTGTTGAATTTGCTCGCTCGAAGTTGTCTATTTATCGCGCATTGCATTTTGTGCTTGCATTTATTCATTTTGTTTACATTTATCCACTGTTTGTTTGCGCGCGCCGCCTCAGCCAGCCGCCTGCTCACTAACTGCCTTGCTTTGAAGCAGTGCTTCGACAAAAAGATTTGCGGCTATTTTGGTTTGTACAATGTACGTACATACACTATGTCCACTGCGATATCCGCTCAATTGTCTATTTCCCGCTTTAGGCCTCGAGGGGCCTTTGAGGCGCTTTTGTTTATTCTTCAAACACTTCTCTCTCTATCTCTCTCTCATCACTTGCGGTTCCGCTGTGTTTTTATTTGTTGGCTTTTTGGGTTCCCATTACACAATGGATTGAATAGACTTGTCTGACATTCTTGTAATGCTGTTTTTGTGGCATGAAAAATAAGATAAGAGCGCAACCGGTTGAGTGCGGGTGGGGCTGGGGGCTGTTATTACAACAGGTAAACATACTCGTCTGTACAGTAACTCAAACAAGCGTTCACATGTTGATGTTATTTACATATGTGATTTCAAGTTAAATTTTATTTTTTATTTTTTATAAAAATATTTTTCATGAGTATGCACAATGGGCCGATTATCGCCACTGCTAGCCACCGCTGCTTAAGAAAAATATAGCAAACTATTCTACAGCCAAAGCTATCTTATTTAATAAAAATCGGCGGATAATTTGCGCATTTTGTAATTAATTGTTAAATTTTTACGAAAACGTGTATTCATCTATGAACATGTACGAAACACGGCGTATGATTAACCTTCCTTTCTGGTCCCATCAAGCATAGAGATTTTCTTTAATACATTCTGTATCGACAGGAGAGTGACCTTTGGTATTTAGAATTTATATAGGGTTGCCACCTGTCTAAAAAATTATAAGATCCGCACCGGTCGTTGGATTACGAAAAAATAGTTGTCAAATAAAACGGATTGGCATCTATATGTGTAACCACAAGTGTTTTAGGGCTTCCAGCTGTTAAGAAAATTACTATATTCAATCTTAATAAGCGAAGGTATCAGTTCTGCAACGTCAAAGTCCTTTCACACTTAGCCGCTAGATGTGCAATAATGTATTATTTTTTTGACTATGATTGCCAACTGTTTAAAAATTAGAAGATATTCACCGTTGGTCTGATAACAAAATGACATACCAAATGAAAGGATATAGATAAAGCCTAGTCGATATTTTTTGAACACGCTAATCTCGAAAATTACCAAACGGAGAATTATCTTTAGTACTTGGAAATTCTATAGGGTTGCCCCCTGTCTAAAAAATTATAAAATCAGTTCGTTGAATTACCAAACGTGAGATGTCAAATGAAAGGGCTTGGCTTGTTCAGTAATGTATTATTTTTTGAGTAGGGTTGTAAGATCGTGAAGATCTCGTTCGTTGGACTTGAAAGCATTTTTAAAATCCATTTATCAATTTTAGTCATATGAATTAATTTTTTAAAACAATTTAATATAAAACACACCACTTAAAATTTTTGAATTAAATTCGTATTTTTGTTTCTTTGAATAATATAAGTTAAATAATTAAAATTATAGCCTTACTCAAGTAGCACACTGGTGTATAACTTGGTGAATTTTGGTACAATTATTTAGATTTATACCAAAATTCGAAAATTTACACCAAGTTATACACCAGTGTGCTACTTGAGTAGTTGATAGATAGGCAACCCTACTCAAAAACATGTTAGTGTTAAAGCTTGTTCACACACTTTCAGTTTGATACCCATATTGTGATATAAAATAAGCATAGATTAAAAAAAAAAACGTAATTGCAACTTTTTAGAATGGTGGCAACCCCACTCTAAAATATATATTTTTCTCTTCAAATGAGTTTTGTTTTACTGTAGAAATTGAACTATGCTGTGGAGATTTTGAATAATTATAAATTTTAATACATCTGGCAACCCTGTTTTCTAAATTTTTTTCCAGAAACTTTGTACAGAACGTACCAAGTGGAATGGGAGAAAATAGAATAACTCCGTTGAGTTGTTAATGCGTTTAAGGCTGTTAAAACTTCAAAAAAATCAAAATACTTGCCTTCTCGGATTTTTCATAATTTTTCGACACTTGGTACTTTTCGATATACCACGGATTTTGATACCTTAGATAATGGGCTATACCACACAAATATTTTTTTCTGATTTTTTCACCTTTAAATAGTCGAAAAACAATTTTGGGCCACTTTCACTTTCTTCTAGCCAACTGTGCCATGCTATAACCAAAACCATAATAATACAATTTTTTAACTTCATACAAAATTTAGAAAACATCCGACAAATTTTTATCAAAATTTCGAACTCTTAATACGAATTTTTAAAAAATTTTGGGTATGCAGTTTATAGCCCATAAATGAAAATATGTAATCGTTAATTTATATTAAAAAGTTCTAAATTTTGATGAAAGATTGTCGAATTTTTGTAAAGTTTGCATAACATTTTAAACTTTTTATATGGTTTTGGTCAAAGCATGGACAGAATTTTTATAAAAATTAACTAAAAAAATTTAACTTAAAAAACATTGCGAATATGTATTTAAATAGCATCGCCATGTGAACGCTTCTTTGAGTCACTGTATGTATGAATGTCTAGATCGATTGAGACACTTCAGCGACCAGTGATGCAGCAACACTTTTCAACACTTAGCATGCAACACTTAAGAATCACCTTTTTTTAGTAGGGTTTTTAGTAGGCAATGCCTAAAATAAAAAAGACATGTGAATAATTGAATACACTGTAAAAAATAAAAGAGAATTAACTTGAAAGCTTTGAACTTGAGGACTTTCAATGGGGTTTACTTTTCGGGTAACAAAAACCTACCAGTTTTCGAAGAGGGATCGAGGCCTTCAGTTCTGAAGTTTCGTAGCTGGTACGCATATAGTTAGAAGCACTGTGGTTTTTTCAATCCCCAACCTACTGCTCATTTGTATTAAGATGGCATTTCATATGCACTTCTCAAATATCTACACGCTAAATTTAGGGAAGGCGCGCACAGAGCGCTCAGCACTGAGCTGAGAGACGAGGTATCGCTTATCCGCTTGCCTTTGATTCATCTGTCAGCGTAGCCATAAGCGCTCTGTGTGCACGTCCCGTTAATGAAGTTATCATTAAGTCGTTGGTATCCACAGTTCTTTGTTAATGCTCCAATGCTTGACGCATACTCACTCTAAAGATCTTCTTCCTATTTGGGCTTCACGGCCGTTCGTCGGTTTGCGCCAAGACTCTTTCATTTCCGAAGTTTCGCCAGGGCAAACCGGCTCTTATGCACTTGGTTCTTCCATTGCGTTCGTGGACGCTTTTTCTTTGGGTGTCCACACGTGGGTGGGCCGACTCGAAGGATACTTTCACTAAAAACTGTTGAAGCAATATTTTTTTAAATTTGTTCGCAAATTTTGGCCAGAGAGTAGGTGCGCTTAAGAATAATATTTTTTATAACATATTTCATAAAAAATGCATGTGCCGCAAATTAAACTTTTGAGTTAATGCGGAGATTTTAACCTGTTTGAAATGGTTTTATAGTATATTTAGTAGCTTTTACTATACACCGACCCTGATTATTTATAAATTCATCCATCGGAGAGTACCGTTACTTCGTTAAAGTGTCAAAAACTAAGTGAATTTTGATAACCGTTATTCGAACAAAGTTATATTACCCGTGTGCACAACTGCGCCCGGATATAAAAATATAGATAGAGATAAAGACAAAGGTTAAGACACAGATGAAAATTAAGATAAGGACAAAGATATAGATAAAGAAAAATATAGAGATAAAGATAAGATAAAAGATAAAAACAAAGATAAAGTTACAATAAATTTAAAGACAATGATAAAATAAAGATACAGATACGATGAAAATAAAAACAAGACGAAGATAAAGATATAGATGAAGATAAATATTTAAATAAAAATAGAGATAATGATAAAAATCAATATAAGAATTATCATAAAAATAAACATAAATAAACAGGCAAAGATAAAGGTAAAAATACATATGTAAATAAAAAAAAGATGATTATAAAAATAAGTGCCAGGTAACAAGATCAACGGAAATAAGGTAAATTGACACTATTTCGCATACTGGTCATACTGTCATCGGTGATATTAATGCTGATCTCGTATAGCGCTTGACAGAAGAATGTACTATTAAATTCCAAAATCAGAATTAGCATCAGAGTGATGACCGGTTAGTCCCAGATGCGTTCTAACATCACAAAGTAGTTTTTGTGGAAATTGCAGATAGAGGGTATTGAATATAAACCTTTTCATGTACACAAATATTTCGATATTCTATTTTCTGATTTCCTTTCATCTCAAACAAACCACTGTTTCATATTTTCTTTCTTCTTTTTTGAAAAGTTTTGTAAACAAAATTTTGTGACATTCTTTGAAGTTATATACGAGTACATAAATACATACAAATTCTAAACACCAAGGCCCACCTCTTTGATTTAATAAACAACTCGACATGACTAACATAGCATACAATTACATACATATGTATGCGCATACCTTCATACATAGTACTACAGACCCCACTTTGGCTGCATGAAGCCGCCAACTGTATGATTCATTTACAGTTTTTTTTGTGATTATTTTTGCAAAACTTCTTTTTTTTTTTTTGAATGTAATTTAATACAAATTGAAAGCCATTAAACAAACATAAATAAATTAAATGATAAAGGCAGCTATTGGCAAACGCTCAGCGCAAAATGAAAAGAAAACCGCAACAGACGAATGGAAGCAGTCAGCAAAAGTGACTTGAAAATTTAATACATAGAGCAAAAGAAAAAAATTTAAGTGGTCATAAGACTCGTGGCTTGTTTATTGTTTTTTGGTTTCTGATTGTTTTGCTTGCAAATCAAATTTTGTAATAGAACTCAAAAACTTGTTTACAATACATATTTATAAATTAATTTTTCATGCTAACTTTATGCGCCAACAAAAACAACATGACTTTAGCAATTTGTGCCACACGATCCATTAAGCTTTTGTCATCGGCAAGTTATTTATTGCATTAATACAATATTTAATGCCTTAATATATAAACACCTTGCAGCACATGCCGGGCAGCTGAATGCATAAGTACCGCATTTAGCATCACGTCATTTACCTCGTTTCTCATTGAGTTGCATGCAAATTCTAAATACTCGCAGTGTCCGACGTTGCGATTTATCTGTGTATTCACTTTGGCGCCATTTCGGACTAGAGTTGTGCTAAGTAGCTATAGTATGCAACGAGTCACGAATTTGCTGCTGCTGTTCGACGCCTAGTGTAGACTCGCTGCCAACAACTAACTACTGGTGGAAGGTTAACTAGCCGTGAATGAGAACAGATTGCAAAGTGATATGAAAATCACTTCAAGAAATTGTTTATCAATTAAATGTTAACAGAAGCTGACGATTTAATTTGTGAAACAAGCATCGAAAATTGGTCGATGTACACTTGTTGGCAAGTGCTTTTAAGCTTTTGAGCTTTTAACTATAAGTTTCTTAAATACCTTATGAAATTTCTTGAAATGTAACTTCTTTTTATTTTGCTAATGCTGCAAATACACCTTCTGAACGCGTTGTTGTGTACTTCTGGATCAACTGAACAGTTGAGTGTTAGATTTCTGATCATTTGAGACAACATGTTTTGACAGTTCAATTTGACAGCTAATGTATCAAGCCGTTCAAAATACGCATAACGATCACTGATTTTTTTACCAACGGTTGCACTCAATTGTTGCGCCTTCTGAACCCATCCATTGTAAGACTTATTTTGCCCCGCAGAACTGTGCAAATATTTGTGGGGTGTGTTCAAACTCCAATAATTGCTGCAGAGCTACAGTTTATGGAATAGCATGAAGTTCTTTGCAAAAATTTCAGGAACCCAACATTTTCGGGATTAGCAGTTCTTTAAAAGCAAGACAACATTAGATTTGGTTAAACTCGCTGGCGTCAAGCCACACTTAGACCGGTGAGTACTTAACGTTACCAGATGGAGTCCGATTCTTATGAGTTGAAGCAGATATTAAGAATATAACGAGGTTTTTACAAATTTTAGTAATGGTAGTAACCAGTTGAGATGCCGCCTAACTTCTCTAATTGAAAGGTCCCAAGCATTTCATCGAGTATTTGACAATGCAGGAGCTAAAGTATAGGCGATGCATTAGGGTTTCCCTTGTGTTTTTTTGCACGGCTACATAGTCAGGCAGATTCTGAACAGAAACTCCCTGGGAGTTTTCTCTCTCTTCCCTTTCCTCCTATCATGAATAAAAAATCCCTGAGGATTTTTTATAACAAATGATGGAGTTGAGCTGTCAAAAAAATGTCTAACAGCTTTTTCGAAGTTCGAATTTACTCCTCCCAAATTTTCGGGGAAAATTCTACTTCCTGGGAGTTAATTATTGGAAGATTACTTTATCGACAGAAACAAATTCCCGGAGAACAAACTCCCCCGGAATATTCAGAATTGGGGTGAGTATGTCAACGGTAGTTAGCATGAGCTGCTGAAGAGTTGCGACCCGGATTGCGGATTTGCTCACCTTTTCATATAGTCTTCAAAGTTATTACATAGAAGGTCTTAGCATGTAATTTTCCTATGTAAAAGTTAGACCCCTTTTGACAATCGCATCGATTTCTCTATAGCAAGCATTTCCGTATGAAAAATATTGCTCCAGGGGGTCGCCTGATGTTCATTATTTTCCTTATTACGTCGGGTATTCTCGTGCTGCGACCTAAAAAGATCTATTGTGCCAAACCCTAATTGTAATCACTCCAGCCTTAGGCTATTTAAAAAATTAAGCACATTGGCGGGTGCCATATTCCATATTTTAGATGGAGAAGATACTCGTTTCCCAAGGTGTATCAGGTATCAGTCTGCAATTCATCATACGTAGGCTGTCACAGAGCCTATGCTCTGGAGTTTCATCCACCAGTCCACAAAACCAGCCCCACTTCATTCAAATGGCACCCTGTCAGGTAGCCAGTAAGAGTTCTAATTAAGACCCTCCTGGCTAAGTTCCTAGGTGGTTCAAAAGAATTTCACAATTGTCCACAAGCCTTGATGCCGTTCTAAATGAGTTTCAGGCCTTTAATGTTGCCTGGTTATCCAAAATAATATTTATCGCGAACGCAGGCTTCGACTGGGAAGGCTTCCGCCTGGAATATGGTTGGGTATGTGCCCATTGGCAGACTTTTCTGGAATCTTGGTTCAAGTACGCCTGTCGCAATGCTCTCGTCGTCCATTTTCTATCCGCTTCACAGCAGTCCATTTGAGGAATTCTGACCTTATAGGGTTTGTAGAAGGATAATTCTGGTAGCATGATGTATGTGAGCTTGATAGCAGGATTATCCAGCACTGGCTTGAAAACTTCCGAGTGACCCCTTTTCATGCTAATTGTTTTGGGCAGACGTAGGGCGCTCCAGCTGCCCTCCTTCTCAATAAGAAGAGTCTGTGGCGGAGTGCCTGTAATGACACCAAGTGCGTCCGTTGGGCAGGTGCTCATAGCTCCTCTGACCAGGCATAAAATGACGTTTTGATGTTTAATTCATGGCAGAAAATTGAGCATTGTATCTATTAGCCATTTTATATTCATCTATGAAATTTTGCCAACGTTTTTCGACTAGATTTCATTTGTCTTTCTTTTCCAACCAAAGCAGTATTGTAGTCAGGTATCGCCAATATGTATATCTGCGCATCTACAAAGCTCTCCCCAAAAAATCACCGCAATTAAGTTAATGGGCGGTAAAAGGAGGATCATTTCGTACCAGCGACATTTTTATTTTAAAAAATTTTCTTTCTGATGCAGAAACATTCCTAAGGCATCTAGATACATTTCTGCTTAAAAAAAAAAACGAAATTAAAAAAAGTCTCTTACGTCTTTTTGGCGGTTAGCGCTCGATATTATTTTAAGTTGTCTATGTCAATTCTTAAAATAAAACAAAAATTATTTATTTTGTTGAATTTACTTTCATTTAATTATTTTGAAAATAATCATACAGCGTTATTTATGTAAGTATAATAAATCATTTTATATCAGTTTAACGACTTATCAATTACAAATACAGTTTAATTACAAATTACATACATACATATCGTTGCCTTAATATAGAAAGGCCCTATCTCACATCGTCGCTGAAATACACAAAGCCGTAACTAACTAAAATCTTTTATTGCATAAAACGATTTGGGGCCATATAATGCGATCAAATGCATCATAATCAATTAAAACGTAAATTTTCGATTTTTAGTTAGTTACGGCTTTTTGTATATCAGCGACGATGTCAGATAGGGCCTTTCTATATTAAGGCAGCGATATATACAATGGCATAAGCCTCGTTGTTTATCGTTTTATACAAAACATATGTACATTTACATATTGTTAAATTACTTACAGTCTATAAAGCAAAATAGTTTGGTCGAAACACATTCATTTAGTTTAGATAGTAATTTATGAACATATATTTAGTAGGATTTACATATATACATACATACATACTTTGCTTAATTTATTAGTCGTATAAATTATTATTATTAATCACAAGCCATTGGTGTGTGTGTGTGTGTGTGTGCGCGATTTGAAAATGGCATTTTCAAAATGCCAACATTTAGAATGTTTGTGTTCGCTTAATATACTTACATACATATATGTATATGCTTTTTATTTATGTACTGTATGTAGATATACATACACATATATGTGCATACATGCATACATATGTATGCGTATTACTCATAAAGAGATTTGGCAAATATTTTACGAATATGTAGTATCTATATTAGTAAAGAAAATACTTAGTATAGTGTAAAATATAGACGTACACTTAAAAAAAAAAATTGAAATACGTAGTTTGGACCCTTTAAATTGAACAGAGAGATATGCTAAAAGTGTAGGATCAAATAATTAAAAAAAAGTAAAAAATGTAAATTAGTATTTATGTGATTTTTGTGATGTTGTTTTTATATTTGTGCTGTATAATACACATTTACTGGCACTTTGTATAAAGTCTCACTCTAAACGAGACATTTTTAAATTTTTTTTCATATTAAAAAAACTTTCTGGGCTTCCCTATATGGGTTAATTTCGAAACTGCAGTTATTGAAACAACAAAATGGGTTGGACAGAAACAGGGTTTTCCCAGTGCCCGTCCATACATAAACATACATATGCACGTATATAGTACAGTGATGCCTCAACAAAATGAACTTAGATACAACGAAAAAACTTGATAAGCTTTAAATTCGGAACATAATTCAAAATTACACTAACGGTTGGCTTGGTTTCTGCAGCGCAAAGAAGTCTCGACTCCACTTAGCGAATTTCCGATATGTTTCTAAAGGGTGTAAAGGCTCATGCGTTAAATTTGGTATTTACTCTTTTATCGGGGCTTTCAGAATATATAAAAAAGACAAACCTATAGATTTAATGAAAATTAGGCAAACACCTTATCCAGGTTTTACTGTAGAAAACGTATGAAGTCCCGGCACGCCTACTTATCAAAGGTCAACTTTACCTTATGGAGACAAAAGAAAGTTAAAACTTGATTCCTAAGATTAAGTACTTTTTTTTAGAAACATTTACAAAGTTTCAGGAAATTATTAAATAATTGAAGGTTAATACATAATAATAATATTTAGAAAAATTTTTCCCGAATATGTTTTTAAAGTATTTATGTATATATGCACTGCTTATAATAACTAAACGACAACCACATAGTGGAAAGTTTTTTTTTATCAAAATATAGTTCATTCTATAAAACACACCAAATAAATCTAAGTTCCAGGCTGTACAAAAATTAAAAACAAAAAATATCAACAAAGTTTCATCGAAATTTCGCCATATTCATTCATTTACTTGTAAATTAAAAACCAAAAATATCAACAAACTTTCATCACCATATTCATTCAGACTGAAAAAATCCTAAAAATTAACGGTATTTTGAAGCTACTTAAAACTTTTTTTTTATATGCTAGAATGGACTATAAAACTGTACACCCAAAAATTTGGAATGAAAAGTGTTAAAATTTGTTGATTTTTCTAATTTATTTTACAAAGTTTGAAACTTAGATTTATGTGATTTTTGTTATAAGAGCTGTCTGCAATTCTCAAGAAAATTAACAAGAATTTTTTTTTTCATAATTTCTGTTGCTTGAAAAGTTACTGTGATGTTTCTGTAGATTTGATTGAAGAAATTTCGGTAGCAGAAACTTTGCTTGCCATTTCTTGTGCGTAATTTTATATGAATTTTTCGTTTTTCTTGCGAGAATGAACTAAGTATATTTTAATAAAAATATAATTAAAATTAAATAGTAAAAAAATAAATTCTCAAAACTTGTCAACATTTGAGTGTCGTACAGTTATAATAAGCACCACCTCCGTTCAAACCATATTAGGGAGAGTCAAGTAACCGGAATATATGCCAAAAAATTTTGTGATAATTTATTGTGACTTAAAAAATCTCTGTTGCCACATTTCAGCGGTAAACCACGTTTGACAAATACATAGGAAAGCGCAGAGATATGTATATCTAACCATTATTTTAGAGTTCTGAAAAATGTGGTTTTTTGTTTGAATTATAAATCTATTTCCAATTCGTTTTGAAAACACGAACTTATCTCTTCTGGATTGGATTACACTCTCTCAGCCCCATACGTACGCCAATGACAAAACTCATCGCATGACTATTGCTTTAATTATTGCGCCTAAAACTATGTCGCAACTGTATTTCCAGCGCTCTGGATAACAATTGTAAAATAGGAGGATTATCGAAGTTTTGCAAAGTTTAGCAATCCGCGCACCGTACAAGGGCTTTGCAAGAATTCGAGATTCTCTCTAATGTTTATATTCGTCGCCTAAGTTTAGGCGCAATAGTCAAAACATTAGTCATGCGATGAGTCATTGGCGTGGGAATAGCGCCGTTAATCTATAAAGTCGTACACACACATATACCCATACATTAATTTAGCTTTTCTTAAACTAATAATCTTAATACTATGTGACTACAGAAAATTGTTTCATTCAATGAAAACATTCAACAAAAGGCATACGGCATTTTCACAACTAATTTAAACAGCTTTGCCTGACTGCAAGGAATTAATTAGTAAGCAAGAAAGTATGCTAAGGAAACACCTTTGTAAATCGACACTAAACGCAAAATGTTTGCACTCTTTGATATACTACATTTCACTTAAGCATACTTTTCGGATGCCAACTCCAACTCATTCACCCCCTCATTCCGCATTCCTCATGCATCGGCATACAATATAACATCATCGATCTTCACAGTCTCATTACTACCACCCGAATGATCTGAACCCGTATCGGGTGGCAATGCAACAGCGCCGCGCATATCAAATTCACTCTCATCCACTTCGGGTGTCGCTAGGCGTGCAAAAGTGGACGCAGGTGTAGGCATTGGTCGCTTGTGACTAACATCGGGCGCTGTGTAGACTGGCGGTGCGACCAAATGTTTATTAAGTGTACGCTGCGCAGCATTAGGCAGGTGAAAATTTGGCATATTTTGTAGTTCATGCGCCATGCGTTTGACATTTGATGGCGGCAGTGCTGGTCTATTATCGCCAACAATGCTGGACGCGAATGTCGGACTTGCTTTATGTGCAAGAAGGTAAAATGGATGTGGGCTGTTGTTGTTGTTATTATTATTATTTTTATTTTTTTTATTAGTGGGCGGAAGATGTGCGCGTGGCGCTGCGGTAGGCATAATCATGGACGGTTTTGTTGGTGGTGGATGTGGTGGCGCATAAGGTGGCAAGCGTTGAGCGTAGTCGGCTATGTGGTTGGAGAGAAGAGAAAATGGTTACATTTTTGGTTTTTTAAATAAAGTAAAGTCTTAAGTATTTTTGGTTGATTTGGTTAAGTGTTGTGAAAATGAGGTTGCAGTGTGTGTTATCTCTACAGTCACCGATGACAGGGCAAAGGGGCAAAGAAGCCTATAGAGTTTGTAGTAAGCTACCGACACCTTTTTAATAACTACATAAATCAAATAGTGCAGCCGATGTATTAATTCTACTACTTAATAGCTACCACTACATATTTACTTGATGCATAGAAAAATAGTGTTTTTTTTTTTAATACCTGAAGTGCATGTTTTCTCTATGTTTCTTTGTTGTGACTTGTGAGTGCTGCCAATTTTACTCGCGCGGAACCGGAGCGACTACTTTACATGATCGGAGTTTGTAGTGAAAGTGCATTAAATAGTGTGAATTCAGTAAACTTCTTTTTGTTTCTGAGGGTTTAAAAAAATTTTTAGGTACAAAAAACATTTTTTGGATTTGGCCGTAACTGAATTCACAGCTTTTTATTTAAGGGTTTTGATTTAAGCCAATTCAAGTTTTTGTGTATTTAAATTTTTATTACTTATTATTTTAATTTACTGCAATAAAAAATTAATTAAAGGGATAAGCTTAAATAAACTTATACTATACGTATGTATGTATATAAATAACGCCACTATTTCATATTATTTACAAATAAGAGCACATTTAAACTAAAATATAGTATTACAACGAAAAAACTAAAAAAATAAATTAATTTGGAGTAAAATTATGCATAACAAATGATTTTCGTGATAATTATATATTTATGATTAGAATATAACTAACAACACGTTGTAAGTTAAAAAAATTTTAGTTTCCATATATATAAAGTGGAACCGGTTACTTCTTAACTAACAAATTTTTATAATTATTATTATTATCTTGGAGTGGATGGAATCCGGCCAGCGCTACTACAGCTGGGGGGGGGGGAAATATTCGGCGCTATCGCGAATTTCACGTGAACAAATATTCCCAAAATTTATAAAGCAAAACGAAAACAAATTTTTCTAGTTTTTTTTTTGGTGAAATTCATAATCGCTGAAAGAAATTTCGACATGTCCCTCTTCGAAATAATTCAAAGAGACCTTATACTTAATAAAAGGACCCAACCAACCAATCTGCCCTTCCGGACAGCGATACAAGTGAAGTGAACTATTTAGGAATGACCAGGTTTAACAAATCCCTATGAAAACAGCGCTTAGGCGCACCCATTTCTAGATTCAAAAAAGCTTTAATGATGCGCAAACGTCCGGAAGGCAAGGGCTGGGGATGCAACCCGAGCAACATAAGATGGATGTGCATGTGTGATAGTACAACGTATGGTAATTTCAGGGGCGGTAGTTCGGGTCACAAGAACTACCCTATCCACCGTCAAACAGACACTCACAAAGCTTCAACGTCTGGCATGTGTTTGCGTGTGCGTAGAGCACACGGAAAAACGAACTCTACTTAAATTCGCTAGAGAGAATTTTGGCAGAGAAAATGCCATAGCACGCACTGAGGAATGTGGAGAAACCAAACTCTCAGCTCCTGCTAGCGGTACACCCCAAAGATGTTATAGCATTTGAGTAGAGGTTCAGTATTGAATTTTGCAGCAAAGTAGCATGGATTGCCGGAATTTTGTTAAAGCGTCTTTAGACGGTTTGAAAACTGTCGGGAGCATAACAGCAGGAGTCAGGGCTTCTAGAGCTGAGATATCGATGCCAATTAGAGGGCGAATATTTTTACGGGCAGAGGTAGTTACGCTATCAGGCTGTGTGTCGTTTCCAGGAAGTGCCAAAGAAACCTATGCCTTATATGGCCACCCCTACAACTCTTCTAAACTTTTTTGGGGTTCTTTGGGTTAGCCGAACTGTTGTGAAGAGCAGGGGGCAACTCATACTAATGTTTATCTATCTTTCTGCCTACATTAAAATTTTTTGTTAAATTTTATTCTTTAAAAAAATTTTATTCGATTATTTGGCGAAGATATTTAACTTTAAAAACTCTTTTTGAAAATATAAATCACAAAAATTTGGGCTATACATATACATATAAGACAATCGTTTTTGTTTTTAATTAGCATTTGCATCTTAAGTCCCACGCCTTCGCAGTTATAACTTCTGTTACTGTGAAATTTTACCGTTTTACTTATGCTTAAATTTTCGATCTACTCCAAATTATAAAATCGATAATGTCAATAAAAATTGCACTGTAATTTAGTAGACTATTACTAAATATTTACATATAGATTATTAATCCTCAGCTCCACATAATGTTTCTAAACAGCTATTTTTTTATGCTTCACTGTCAAAGCGCAATTTTTTTTTAAATTACACTTAAAAACTATAAAAATAAATTGTTCTCGCATGGGCAAATTTTACCTGCGATACGGAGCTGAGGGTAAAAAAGATCTAAAGCTTAATTTTTGTTTTAGTTTTCGAGAGGTACTACAATTACAGCGCCAGAAATTTAGAATAATTATTTCATGAATATGAAATCCACAAAACTGTGACTATCAATGGAGTGTTCATTTTCTTCATCGTAAAACTTTAAAATATGTACGTTTATTTTTATTTTTTATAAGTAAATTCATTTTCTTAATTGCTTTTAAGCAGTAATGGGCAGGGAGAGCTTTTATTCTTTGCACGCTTACACACCAGCGAAGACCAGAGAGAGCTTTTACTAAGAGTTCATCATTATAAAATCTAAAGCACTGATGGGCACTGTCTTGCTCGCGGGCAAAGCTCTTTTGAGCTTTCTATATATTTTTTATAGGGGCGTGCAGAGTAAAAGCTCTCTCTGCTCATCGCTGATCTAAAGAAAGCTTTATAAAGCCTATCATTTCAGTCGTAACTAACATACATAATGTATAGCTTAAAAAAGCACTGTGTCCATTACTGCTTTTAACTGATCTGCAGTAGAATTTCGGTAAAAGCTACTACCGCACAAAATGTCGATGCCGAGCTTTCGCATAGCTTTTTGATTGGCCGTATGCTTTCACCACAACAACTACTTCAGTACACCAATTTCTAGTCCATATTTATTACATTCTTTTTCGCATTTTATTAATTCACAGCCTTCAGTGCGTTAAAATGTAAAAAATGTGGAGGAATAAGTGTTTACTTCAATTCTTCTAATTGTTTTCGGTGCCGGTGAC
>NW_016161630.1:0-9345 GCF_001687245.7 Rhagoletis zephyria
TACTGATTTATCGAAGATTTCGTATTTCTCCAAGTTACCGTTATATGGGTGGGGCATGGTTATTGTCCGATTTTAACAATTTTCGGCCATTTGGTATCCTGTACCAAGGCCAATAACTGTGCTCAGTTTANCAAATATCAATTTTGAGTGAATAATCTTCAGTAGTTACTAAAATATCGCAGTTTTCGTATTTCTGAAAATTACCGTTATATGGGAGGTAGGCGTGGTTATTGTCCGATTTTGCCCATTTTCAATACCATCCGTCCTACGCCCGAAGGAAGTTCACGTACCAATTTTCGTTAAGATATCTTAATTTTTACTCGAGTTATCGTGTGCACAGGCGGACGGACGGACAGACAGTCACCGCTTAATCGATTTCTCTTGTCATCCTGATCATTTATGTATACATTTGTCTATATCTATCTCGATTCGTTTTGCCTGTTACAAACAACCGTTATGTGAACAAAGTTATTATACCCTTGTGCACAAGTGCTCTCGGGTATAAAAAAGCAATGTAGAAATACGCAACTACGGAACCCTCAAGCTCTGCCCAGAATTACAGCAGGCGGCGATAAGTGAACAGCTGTTCACACTTTTGCAGCAGGCGACGCCTTCCGTCAGCTGCCATTTTGGTTTGGAAATTATTATAAAAATTTAATATTTTTTCGGTACGTGCGCATATCTTTCGATTTTCAGGAAATTAAAATGGTTAGAAAGATTTGCAACTTGTGAAACTTAACACTCAATCAACAATGTGCCTCGCCCGCTGGACGGTAAGAATAGAAATAAATTTAAATCAATAGTCGGCAAAGCTGACTCACGTGAGCAGTACGCTCATCACACGCATTCTTACGCTCTTCAAATCAGTCGTTGTTCAGACAGCAACGAAGCAACATAGGGTTTGGTTATTTTCTTAGGCGACAGTGGTTGCTTATATATGTATGTACGATTAAAAATTACCTTTAAAAAATACTTTATGATTTCAAATGCTTTTGGTAAAATGCAATGCCTCTTGTGTCACTTCACCATTAAATGAGAGCGGGGATATAATGCCAAAAGACTTTATAATTATTTCCATAAAGATTTGGACAAATTTAAAGGTGTAGAAAGGGATGATCTTTTCATAGAACAAGTAAGAAAGTCTAAGTTCGGGCGGAGCCGAACATTAAATACCCGGCGCAAGTATTAAATATATGTTTTCGACCTTTCCGAAAGCTACCGCTACATGATAAGCGGGTGTATAAATATTAAGTAAACTAGCATCCTTAAATTTCGAAATATTGAAATTTCAAGCATTTCTGAAATTTACCGTTATATGAAAAGCGGCCGTAATTTTAGTCCGATTTCAATAATTTTCAACGGTTCGCTTTTATGTGGCAAGCACAATAACCACACCGAGTTTGGTACAAATTGGTAGAATGGTTACCGATATACATATATGTGATCATAAGTGGGCGGTGCCACGCCCATTCTCTAAAATTTTATCATAAGCGTATTTCCTGATAAAGAATTGTTGCAACCAGCAATTTGGAATAAATTAGCTTTAATATTTACTGATTTATCGAGGATTTCGTATTTCTCAAAATTACCGTTATATGGGATGTGGGCGTGGTTATTGTCCGATTTTAAAAATTTTCGGCCATTTGGTATGCTGTACCAGGGCCAACAACTGTGCCAAGTTTGGAAGAAATTGGTGCAGCGGTTACCAAGATATACACATGTAACCATAAGTGGGCGTGGCTACGCCCATTTTCCAAAAATTTATAATATTCTTATTTTTCGTCTAAAAGTTATTGTAAATATCAATTTTGAGTGAATTATCTTCAGTAGTTACTAAAATATCGCAGTTTTCGTATTTCTGAAAATTACCGTTATATGGGAGGTAGGCGTGGTTATTGCCCGATTTCGCCCATTTTCAATACCTACCGCCCAAAAGAAATANTGAATTATCTTCAGTAGGTACTAAAATATCGCAGTTTTCGTATTTCTGAATTTCTGCGTTATATGGGAGGTAGGCGTGGTTATTGTCCGATTTTGCCCATTTTCAATACCATCCGTCCTACGCCCGAAAGAAGTACACGTACCAAGTTTCGTTAAGATATCTTAATTTTTACTCGAGTTATCGTGTGCACAGACGGACGGACGGACGGACGGACAGACAGTCACCGCTTAATCGATTTCTCTTTTCATTCTGATCATTTATGTATACATTTGTCTATATCTATCTCGATTCGTTTTGCCTGTTACAAACAACCGTTATGTGAACAAAGTTATAATACCCTTGTGCACAAGTGCGCTCGGGTATAAAAAAAAAATGGGTTTGTTCAAAAGTTGAATGAATGGATTTGTCAGGTACAAGAGGAAAATAAGAGTTTAGAAGAAGATAAGGATAGTAGAAGTGCGCAAAATGCTTTAAAAATGACGTTATCCAACTTAATTAGTTTGAATATTGTGAATAAAGGAGGATCTTTTTCAGATGGCATATTTATGAAATAAACTTTTTTGCAAGTTTTACAAAAACTTAATAGCCAATTTGGCACAGTTATTGAACGTATCCCTTCGTCTCCTAGAACCATAGCTCGCCGAATAGATTTGATTCGTGCATCCATAGGCTCTGTTATTAAAAAGAAAATAAATTAATGAAAAATTTTTCTCAATATGTTTGGATGAAAACACGGATATAAATGACCTGTGTCAATTGGTATTTTGTGTTCGAATCATGGATTCTAACTACGCTGTTTTTGAGCCGATGTTTTCATTAGAAGCCTTTTATGGAAACGTGATTGGTGAGTTGATATTTGATATCATTTACCAAAAATTTCTTTCAGAAATAGACATATCTAAGCTTGCTGGGGTATGTACAGATGGTGCAAACGTTATGGTTGGCAGAAACGAAGGTTTTGTCGGACAACTAAGAAAGCATAATATTGAAGTTCACTCCTTTCATTGCATAATTCACCAACTCTCTCTTGCTTCTAAATTTTTAAACAAGCATTCCGTCATGAAAACTGCTGAGCAAATAATCAACAAAATAAGAGGAGGTCATCACTCACTTACCCACAGAAAATTTAAGACGTTTTTGAAAAGCACCAACGCCGGTTATTGTGACCTCAAAATGTTCACGGAAGTTCGGTGGCTAAGCCGGGGTTGTTGCCTAAACAGATTATATGCTTTAAGAAATTAAGTATTGCAGTTTTTACAACTTGTGAATTTGGTCGGAGTAGAAAATTGTGTACAAGCTTTACAGGACAATGAATTTATTTTGGATTTGCCATTTCTCTCTGATGTATGTAATCATCTAAATGAACTAAATTTAAAGTTACAATGAAAAGAAAAAACATTACCCAATTTATTTAAAAAAGTTATTAATTTTCAAACAACTTTATTTTTACTTTTAACTGAAGTTGAGTCTGGAGATTATTCAAATTTTCCACAAACCCTCAAAGTTATTGCCGAGACTAAGATCAATAAACAACATGATCATGCTAAAATTTTAGAAACTCTTTTCTTCAATTTTGATGACAGATTTAAGGACTTCAAAAATATTTAGCATTTTATAGACCTTTCAAATCCTTTCAGTTGTGATATATCCAAATATGAGTTTAAAATTCAAGTAGAACTAATACTTCTGCAAAGTGAAATGGAAATTTTTAATGGAGCCGACATTATTGAGTTCTGGAGAAATTTAGATAACTCACTTTACCCTCAACTCAAATAAATTTCTATTTTAAGTTTTTGAAGTTTCTTATTCGCCTTTTATTTTGTAAAGCTAGTCTACAGTTCTCAAGAAAACCAAATATTTCGTGTAAAATGACGTCCAAGAACTTAAAAAAAAATAGAAATGGTAAAGTACTTTTCCAACGAACAGAAATAATGAAAAAAGTTATTTTGATTTCTGTTGACAGCAATATTCAAAGCTAAACGAATAGCCCAGTAAAATAAGGCTTTTTATTAAAAAAAATTTGTAACACCGATTTTTTGTTGCAGTTACTTCTATTTTATACGTAGATCATGGATCTACAGTCTCGCCCCTAAATTTCATTTGGCAACATTCCGCCATCTTGGATTTTATGTTTTTTGGGTTTTTTGCGATTTGCAAGCTTATTTTGCATTTTTCGTAAAAAATTACAAAAGAATTTAATTTCTCAAATTTGTTATATAGAAGGTTTTCTTAAAATAGCATTTTTTATTGAAAATAATTAGCAAAAACTGCGAACAAATTTTACATTGTCACGGTTTTCGCCATTTTTGGCAATTTCTGTTTAAAATAGATAGCATATTGAAATTCCAAAGTTGTAGAGAATTTTATTCTTCACAACTTTTATACCTACATTTTTTGTACGACGCTTACATCACGGCCGGGAAGGCGATAAACATAGCGAGGTACGGGATGCGCCGTAAAACTCATTTCCACACCTTCACCTGCTTTAATTAAAAAACACGTTGCCCGTGGATTAGGCCTACTGGGGAAACCACGTTAAAAATCGCGCCGAAAAACTCTAGCTTAGCGGTGGTGTGGAAATAGTTTTACGGCGCATCCCGTACATCGCTACGTTTATCGCTTTCCCGGCCGTGATGTAAGCGTCGTACAAAAAAAAATGTGTGGAAGAATAAAATTCTCTACAACTTTGGATTTTCAATATGCTATGTATTTTCAACAGAAATTGCCAAAAAATAGCGAAAACCGTGACAATGTAAAATTTTTTCGCAGTTTTTGCTAATTTAAAAAAAAAAAAAATGCTATTTCTAAAAAACCTTCTGTATAACAAATGTGGGAAATTGCATTCTCTACATATTTGTATTTAACCATTTTTGCATCAAAAAATCGCTGTTACATATTTTTTCAAATTTTCCTACCTTAGCTACGTCGGCGACGCAGCCGCTGCAAATATGTGCCATTCCAAGAATGATAGAATACAAGATTGCGTCAATCGAGCTGAGAGCAACTGTGTGTGACGTCACATTATTATGAGCAGAGGTGGGCACCATGATTCAATAATACAAGGTTAGATAATTATTGACAGCTGCGGTTTGACACTCCCTTACAAAAGGTTGCATTTACGAAGGACGGAGAAAAGGGGAGGAATGAAATCTCTTGGTGCGAAAATGGTAGTAGAAAAGTACGCAAAGTAGGCAATTAGTAGTAAAATTCCTTTTGTAAATTCTAATGTAATTGCAGGAAGTCTGGCATTTTAAACGAAATGTTGAACGTAATATTGATATATCTATGTGAGTTACGTAATTTATGTGCTATTCAAATGTATAAAAACTGCAAAATGACTCAAAATTAAAATAAGACTACTATGAGATTGATGAAACATCGAATTTAAAAACAGTTTATGTTTTATCAGTTGAATATGGTTCATATGCATACGCAATTAAACGTATTGCACAAACGCTAATACTTCTATTTCACACCAAAGCTACACTGTTTCCATGTAAATGTGCAAAGAAGCAACACGGTGCCACTGCTAACAACTGTCAGTTTATCGAACCTTGTATTATTGAATCATGGGTGGGCACGACCACAAACAAATGTGAGCTAACAGTGAGAATGTGTTAGAGTGTCCAATCCCTGTGGGGAAAATCTCTAGTTCTGAACTGGTGCGCTTCTAGTACATTTAGACCTAGCATCGGTTCGCGTTAAATCTCTTTTGCATGCAAGCAACTGGCGAATTTAACATGGCGATGTCTTAGGAAGTGTCAATTGCCCCCCGCTGCATCCCTTTTTCGATAGTTCCAAACTAGTCCTAAATTCTATAGTTCCGAACCAGTTCTAAAATCGACAGACGAAAGAAAAAAGCATCATGATTTTTCAATCTTTTTGGTTCTTCCGTGTGTGCGCTTTTAAGTTATTTTGGAAGAAATGTGTTTTCAATTTGAAATTAAATTTGTTTCAATGATTGTAAGAAATGTACGTTTACATACCTCTAGCTGTAGCTCAGTTTGTATAGGTGCTCGCTGTTATTTCTTAGATTCCAAACAGTCCCAAGATGTTGAAATGTTAACATAAATTTTAGTTTTGTATTACCAGGCTATGAAAAAGCATCTGCGAAGCGCAGAATAGAAGCGTATTTGAACGAAAAAGCCGCCGAACACATATCTATGTAAAGTAAACAAGCCCCCCGCTGCATCCCTTATTCGATAGTTCCGAATTAGTTCTAAATTCGACAAATAAGATCTAGTTCGTTCTGCATCCCTTTTTCTATAGTTCCGAACCATTTCTAAATTCGTCAGTTTAGATATAGATTTCTAGTGAAAAAAACTGAAAAAATTAGTTTTTTAAAAGTACCACTTTTCGCCGATTTTGGACTGGTGAGGATCTAGATCCTATCGGACTAGTTCCTTTTTGGCGATAAAGACGTAGTACGGAACTAGAAATTTTATTCACTAGTCCGCGGTTTCCCTGCAGGGATTCATTTTGATGCCGTCGCGTTCTCATCGTTACGCTCTCGCTTATATACGTACACGCGATGCTTACGCTCTTTTAGCACCTGCTAAGTCTCTGCCCATGCCTGATTAAGAGAATGAGAGTGTAAAGAATAATTTTGAAGAAGAAGAGGAAGAAGCTAACAAGTGGTTCTAAAGAGTGATGTAAAACTAGGTTGAATTGTACCTACTCTTCAGCTTCTTAAATTTGAACTCACATTCGGTACAAGCACATTATTTTAGGTACATTTGGAACGTAGTAAAATATTGGTTCATGTAAGTCCAAAAGTTGTTATGGTACAGAATGAAGATGTAGTCCATCAACTATCAAAAATATATGCACATAAAAATAAATGTTTACTGTTTATGTACGTGCATCTACTTTAGGTACAACTTTTCGGCAAATAGGTATAATATGAAAATTTAATATTCATCACTAGTACGAAAAAATAATAAAGTGACGTCAGCGAAAGGCTGGATGCTGTCAAATCGAGAAAGAGAGGATTAGCGGTCCGCGGAAGGCGCCACCTTTGCTCGCTGCATCGTGGTGCCATTTCATATGTCCTTGTGAGTTTTAATTTTGACAGCGGTTACTGTCGACCGCCATGATTCAATAATTAATGGTGCATTTACATGGTATGAATCTGGTCATAAGCCGTATAAATTTTCCTATAAAAGAATCTCCAACTCTATGAATAAATTAATGAAAGCGATATATATTTTATAATTTTGACTTTTATACTTGGCAAGCATTCTTTTGTAAACAACAAACAAAAAAATTTTATTTTGCGCTAGCTTCGAAACTAGCAGCTTATTTTTTTTTAAATGCTCTTTAAAAAAGATGAGAGCTGGTTGAAGTGTCCTTCTTCTCCTTCTACCAATAAAGCATTGCGGTTTGATATTTTTAATATTTCGTCACCTGAAATGCAAAAGGACGTAACAACATCGTAACTGAAATGGAAAATGTCGTGACTCAAAATTTGTATTTCTTTATTAAATGATGTGGGAGCTGTAATTCTATGAAATCCAATCTATCAATCAAAAACTGAATTTTGAATTTTTTATTAGTTACGACTTTTTGAATTTCAGCGACGATATTTGTTGCGTCTTTCTACATTTCAGGTGACGATGTAATGCTTTCATTAAAACATCTTTGTGGAAAAACAGTATTTTTCTTCAGAAATCCCTTGAAAAAGGCACAAAAAAATATGTATGTAATACTTCTACATATACATAGGTATAGATTGGCGCCTACGCAATATGTTAGTGTTTGGCCGAGCTTCTTCTCCGATATGTGGCGTGCGCCTTGCTCTTGTCACACAAAGGGGAGAGACGGCGAGGTATTTTTTAAGAGAAGCTGTTTTCATATTCAGAATACGCTCGGAGGTTTGCTATTACCAACAGAAGGGGTGATCGCTATTAGAAAACTCCTTTTTGTTTGTTTATATTTTGATGTTGGTCGGAAACTGAATCCGGAAGCTTGAATCCAGGCCTATGGAATGGTAGCGCGCTCTGCTAACCACTACACCATAGTAGCCGCCACTACTTCTACCAGTTATGGGCAAAATTGTATTTACTAAGTATTAAGTACTAAGTACAAAAGTATTCAGGTATTTTGTGTTGTTGTAAATACCAAAGTACTATTTACTTAGGTATTTAGGAGGTGCTAAATACCCAAGTAATATTTACTTAGGTATTTAGGAGGTGCTAAATACCCAAGTAAACAATACTTAGGTATTTAGGAGCTGCTTAATACCCAAGTAAGTAAAGTAAGAAAAACTTGAGTATTTAGGAGCTGCTAGATACCAAAGTACAAAAGCCGGCGCTAAATCTCTGGTCCAAAGTACTCAGGTACCTTGGGGATGCATAATACTTTCACTAAAGTAGCAAGGTATTTAGTCGATGGCTAAATACTTTCAAACTAAATACTGTATAATTTAAAAGAAATTCAGAGAATTAACACCTCACCTTACAACCACCTCAACTTACTTTACCAAAACTCACTTCTTCTTCTTTTTTGGCGCTGTAACCGCCTAAGCGATTTTGGCCGAGTTCAGCAAAGCACGCCAGTCGTTTCTCCTCTGTGCCAACTGACGCCAATTTGAAATGCCAAGTGAAGCCAAGTCCTTCTCCACTTGATCTTTCCATCGCAGTGGGGCTCCCTCTTCCTCTGCTACCACCAGCGGGTTCCGAGTTGAATACTTTCAGAGCTGGTGCGTCGGTGTCCATTCGAACGCCATGGCCAAGCCAGCGTAGCCGCTGTATGTTAATTCGCTGCACTATGTCCGTGTCGTTGTAAAGCTCATACAGCTCAACGTTCCATCGTCTGCCGTACTCGCCGTCGCCAACGCGTAAAAGCCCGTAAATCTTCCGCAAAATCTTTCTCTCAAACACTCCCAGAGCCGCCTTATCGGATGTTGTCATTGTCCATGCTTCTGCGCCATATACCAGCACGGGCATGATGAGTGACTTATAGAGCGTAGTTTTCGTACATCGAGAGAGGACTTTACTCCAGAAGCGGCGTGTAGGCAACTCCTTTTAGAGCTGTCAAAGGCGGCTTTAAAGTCGACAAATAGGTGGTGATCTATTATTTTTATTGGCCAAATAATAGACATAAGAACGATTATGTGAAATGTAAGCATAACAAAACTGTCAAAGCTAAACTTCAAAATGGGGGGGATTGCCAGATGAATGTACGTAACCAATAGCTATTCAAGACACGAACCATTATATGGTGACAGGTAATAAGGTCAATGGAAATAAGGTCAATTGACTTTATTTCCCACCCTGGTGCGAAATAAAGTCAATTGACATTATTACCTTTTCAAAAGCGAAATAAAGTCAACAAAAATTTGGAAATAAAGTCATTGACGCTATTTCCTCATTCAAATGGAAATAGCGTCAACAATGCTTAAA
>NW_016161630.1:13781-22758 GCF_001687245.7 Rhagoletis zephyria
GCCAACTCTTGTAGTGCCTATCTCACTGAAACACCCAATTATGGGACGGACATTCCTTGAGGCCTTCTTTTTCGAACTGGTGCAGAACCAAGAGAAAGTTCAACGATTTTTTAAACATACAGCCAAAGGTGATACTGAAGAAGTTGCATCTGCTAAAGTCGAAATGGTTACGGCGGATAAATTTATTAATTTTTGTAACCAGCCACCAGGGAGTGGGAAAGAACAAGCTCAGGTATCTTCTATGAGTAATGATCTGGAGCCAATTGACGCTTCCACACTCAGTTTAGAGGGTGAACTAGATACCCCAAAAATAACGAGCCTCAGCCTTCCACATAATCTCACCCCAGATCAAAGACAAAAGTTGGACGCCGTTCTCAGACTTTTTAATCCAACTCCTGAGTCTGGTCCTTTAACCCATTTGCGGCCGCTACCAGAAATCGCAGTATTTCTGTAATTTCCTTTCAAGGGCGTGGGGTTAGAACCTTCATCAAGAAAAATTATAAATTTCATCCAAATCCGACCAACCGATTTCTAGATATAGACTGGTCGAAAAATCGACCGCTGGCCATAAACCGTCAAGTAGGTAAAATACATATATGTTTTGTTTTAATTATTTGTATAATAAATTTAAAACTTAAACTCAAACTTTATGCTTTTATTTGAAGAAAATGCATTAATTGTTATAATATACCCATAAACTGATACATATATTCTTATGAAAATTTAAAACTTTTGATGATATTCATCGAAACATTTAGTATGTAAATAAACGTTACACTTTTTGCAAGTAAAAATAGTATGTTTCTTGCATAACTTACAGCGCACATAGGGGCATTTAGCCGATTTATGCGGCCATAATTATTTTTATGAATATTTCAACTCGAAATGTTTAGAAAATACGTATTTTGATATATAGAATTGTAAATGTTTAAAATGCAGTAAATATAGGTTAAAAAATTAACAGAGTTGCCACCTGTTAAAAAATTTAGTTCAATTAGTTAAATGAATTGCTGCAATATGGATATCAATGGAAATGGGTTGGAAAAGGCTTTATCTCTAAGCAACCTTCCAGGGTTTAAAAAATCAAATTCAACTTTAATTTAAGGAACTAATTAGTTTATTTAAATATGTATCACAGTATTGGTAAGAAATGGGTGTATTCGAGGTGCAATTAAAGCGGCAGTTTTACTTTTTATGAAAGAGTATCACGTTCTACGCGAAGATTTGGGCGACTCTGCCTACATCAACGTTCGAGGAACAAAATTTAGACAATCTGTTACTTATAATTGGAAAATCAAAAGCAACGTAAAAATTTTTACTGCGCAATTTCCGCAGCATTTTAGAAAACTTTCAGTTGAGCATCAGCAACATGTAATCAGGAAAGAAACAAGTCTGCAATATTGCGGTAATTATTCCATAGCTCGAAAGCACCCAATGTAATAAAACTAGATTTTTGTAATAATAAATTATTTATTTTTAAAAGAATTTTGTAAGTATTAACTTGGAGTAAATTAGCGTCCTGCATTACTGAAATATCGGAGTTTTCGTATATTCAACGCATTGCTTTTCCATGCCAAGTTTATTAAGTGCACCGAGTTTGGCACAAATTGATAAATCGGTTACCGAGATATACATTTGTGGTCAAAAGTGCGCGGGCATGGCGCCGCCAAAAAATTATAATAATTTTATTTAATGCTAAGAGGTTATTCCAAGAATCGATTTTGAGTGAATTAGCTTCAGTAGTTATTGATTTATCGCAGTTTTCGCGTTTCTGTAAATTACCGTTATATGGGAAGTGGGCGTGGTTATCGCCCGATTTTAAGAATTTTTAGCAATTATGTTAGATATAGCCTAAGCAAGGCTCATACCGAGTTTGGTACGGATTAGTGAAGCGGATACTGAGATACAGCATTTCATCATAAGTGGGTGGGGCCACTCCCATTTCCTAAAAATTTAATAATAATCCAATTTTGTTCCAAAATTTTACCCCTCATACCAATTTTCAATAATTTGGATACAATATTTACTGAAATATCGTAGATTTATCTAAATTGACATTTATCTAAATTTAAAAGCTTGTATACCCCAAAAACTATTTATTTAATCATCACTTATATAACATGTAAAGGAAGACAAATGTTTATTCCGAAATATATAACATAGGTAGGGTCGTCTTACATTCCCGCAGATTTCTAGCAACAGGACCGTAAAGTCCTATAAAACATGACTTTTGCTAATATCTCGAAAACTATTTATTTTTTAAATTAAATGGATTCATATTCTACCTCAGCGTCCTCAAATTCATCTAAAAAGTTTAATTTTAGTGTTAAAATAGATCTAAAGAAGTGTTACTATATACTAGTTACGTTTTTAGATTTTTCCTTAATACATTTTCTGATTAAAGAAATACCACTTATCTGCCATTTTCTGCGGGCAATCTTTTCACACTATATTAGCGAAATTCCTAAGCTTTCAATTGAACAAAGAATAATAACGCGATCTCTCCCGGGGATACAACTAATTCCTTAATATTCACAAAAAGTAACAAAAAAATACTTGTTTGAAACTCGCTATTTTCGTTACATTTAAATAGAACTTTTGCTTAATAAAATTATTAAAAAATATTTACGCTTAAATACATTATTACCTTCTGTATGCGGATCGATCACTACTTTTTAAGAATACAATGCAGAAATGAAAATATTAACTTAAACCGTCACGATCTTTCAAGAGAGCGAAAATGTATTTATAAGCAGCGTTAGAATATTCTTTTTCCGGTCAACGTTGAGCGTTAGCTGCGCATGTTAGAAAAGTGAGGAGGACTGGGAAATGTTATTTGGAATGTTCTCTATCGAATGTGACTAATTTTTTAAGTTTCGTTCAAAATTTTGTCAAATTGGTTTTTGGCCGCCTAAATCGTTCAAATACCCCTATGTGCAGCGTCGATATTTATTTTCAAGACTTCTCATGACGGCGTGTATACTTTCATTGATCCGCGGAAGATTTGACGGATGTTCTGGGTCTCCATCTTCATCGTGATTTCCATCGTCGTCCTTCTTGTCGTACGTTAACAATTGATTTGTGACTTCAGAACGAAAATCAATTTGCGAAAGAGGCTTTGTTTTTTGGATTTTTGCTACTATACAATGCACCTTCCATGCGTTTACCATTGCGTTACCAAGTGCGTTAGTCCATATTGGCCACCACCATTTTTTTCCTCGTATACATATCCGATAGTGGGCCACAGCGTTATCATGAAGATCCACCCCACCCATGCCATAATTCTATTCCTGAATTACTTTCGGCTGTGAAATTATTATGGTTTTCTTTTGCTTGCGGCAATACCTTTTAGCAGATACCATTGGTTCGACTGTGGAATTATTAGTAATAACATTAACAACGCCATTATCGTTCCACCGAACTGCCAGTATTTCTTGTCGACCATCAAACAATTGATCGAATTCCCCGCGTGTTTCCTTTTTTAGATTTCTCAAAGGAGCCTTTGCCATTCTATTTTCTCGTACAGTACCAGTAGCAAAAAATCGATGCTAATTCAATAGGCACATCAGATGATAAGAAGAAAAAAAATTGTCAAAGAAAATAGTGTGGCAATCGGGGTCAGATACGTTTGCAAGCAAATCCAAAACAGTTTGTGCTCCTAGACCAATGTTCTTATCGTGAGGAGTCGCTGCTCCACCATATAATATACTAGAAAATAAATATCCACTTTCTGAACATAAACACCATGCCTTAAATCCAAAACGAATCGGCTTTGCTTTGATAAACATTTTGCAAGAGTGTCGTTCAAAGTAAGGAATCTGTTCATCTACAGAAAGAATATAGCTGAAAACTCCGAACTGCATAAATTTCTTATTTAAAGCATCAATAACTGGACGAACTTTAGCAAAGCGATCTTCTGTATTCAAATCGGTATTATCCGCGAGATGTAGAAAGCGTTTAATTATTTTGAAGCGATTACGACTCATTGCTTGTTTCACAATTTGTATGCCCATGTCTGGTCGAACAGACCAATAGTGATCAATATGTGGCAAGGTATGATACCCAGAAATGTACAAAATACCAATAAACCTACGTATTTCTACTGTTGTGACGTTGATGGCTGCGTTATGTTGATTTGCGTACTCATTGGTGAAATTCGTAATTTCTGTATGTACAGATATGTACATATATACTGTGTATAGGTATGTATATGTAGAAGAGGTTCTTTATAAGAAATAGTGAATTAATCGCTTACCAATTTCTGCGTAAATTTCTTCCAATTTATTAGCTTCGTTGTTTACAGGTGCTCTGCTATATTGAAAATTTCTGGGTTTTCGCCATATGGGGATATAAAAATCTGACTTCCTCTTAACTCCGCCAGAGTTCGTTTGTCTTCCATTTGCACTAGATGTTGATGGCTTTTCAACTCCACTCTGTTTCAGCTCCACTGTATCCTCGACGTTATCTCCTTCCACTGAATATTGCAACTCGATATTACCAGCGATTTCACTTAAGTAAAGATCGTTTTTGTCATTTAAATTGATCTGGTCATCGTCCAAATCTTCCTCATCGGTGACAAAATCCACATTAGGAGGAGGAATGTACACGACGTCGACGTCTTTTGCATTCGCGACACCTTGATCATTCTCTTCATCAGAAGATGGCTCATTTAGAATTTCCATGATTTCACACATTTTTACTGATTTACGAATTCGCATTTTTAAGCCAAAATTATTGAATAACTTTCAAAAGCGTTTACCATGCAATCTGAAGAACCTTCTCTTACAAATTGCAAAATAAAACTAAATATATTGGGGGAAATCCCTTTTTAAAATCATATGCAAACGTGGACACTACCACAAACAATCGTTTGCTTAAAGTGAGAATATGTTGGTGTGCTTATTTAATTTCGCTCTTTGAGCGTGTGCTCATTCTCTGCTCATGCCTGATCATATGTAACGATTCATAGAGTGAGGCAAATATATCGTACAAGAGAAGAGTTGCCAGAATTAAAATAAAAAAGTAGTATATTGGAAAATATTTTAGGACTGATCATTACATATTTCATATAATTAAGACACACGCGTATTTTTTCACTGAACATAAATTATAATTGTGGTAAAAATAATGTTAGTCTACTTGACGTGTTCTGGCCAGTGGTCGATTAATCGACCACTTAGAAGTATGTGCCTCTGAAATACAGAAAATTCAAAAAAATTAGACTGATTCCTTTCGATTTGAATAAATTACACTTTTATTTTCATAGCTAGTTAATTGTTGCTTTTTTAGTTTCCCATTCTTTGGTTGTTTTCAGTTTACAAAAAAACATAAAAAAAAAATATTTTTTACTTTTTACTAAATTCTTAATAAAACATTTTGTTCAAAAATAGCTATCCTTCCAACATCAAATAAATACTAGATTTAATTATTCTGTAAACAGATAAAACATATGTCAATTAAATTTAGAGATGTAAGCTTGGAAAGTTGTTGGTCGTAAAATCGACCTGCAGCCGAATATGGGTTAAACGTCACTAATCAGATCGAACACGTAATTGATACGGGTGATGCAAAACCCGTCATGAAACGCCAGTATCCAGTATCGCCATATGTGGCTGAACAAGTTCAAGCCGAATTGGATAAAATACGTAGTCGTGACATCATTATGACCATCGAAGGAAGCCCTTGGCGGTCACCAATTCTGGCTGTAAAGAAGAAAGACGGAACGTGTTGCGTGTGCTTGGACGCGAGAGAGCTGAATAAAATTACCATTCCAAATGCCTATCCAATTACGGACACTAACCAAATTTTAGCACGACTAAAGTCAGCTAAATACCTAACCAGTATTGATCTGTATCAAGCTTTCTTTCAAATTCCTTAGGCAGATTTCATGTAGGCTTTACGTGATTTCCTGCCAACGGCTTTAACCACGGTGCCCGCATTTGGCACAACGGATTAATTTTTGCATTAATCACTGCCCTGAACTGCAAGCACTTCAGTACCAATTGGCAGTATGTGGTGGACACACTTACCACCTTGGTAGGGCCGAGGCCTACCTAAACCTCTGACGATCTGTGGATCACGACATCCGGTTGCAATGCAACTCCACATTGAACCATTGCTGGTTCTACCCGCATTTAGGTATTAAACCACAGCCACCACGATACTCCCCAAAGGGGCCGTACCCATGAACAGACCGGAGTAATGCTCGCCGGCGAGATTTGCTGGACTGGCTCAACTCACCCTGACCCATTTAACTGACTCAGCTCACACTAGAACGACTTACACGACTACTTCACTCCACATTCATACTCCGTCTTGCTCGTCTCACAAGTCTAATCGCCTCGCTCGTGGGCACCCTCCACATCCAGGAGCGGTGACACCACTTGCTCAACTTTCGACCGATCGAGTTGCTCGACACACATTCACCATCTTGCTCCGTCTTGCTCATCTCACACGTCCTACTCGCCTCGCTCGTGGGCACCCTCCACATCCAGGAGCGGTGACACGGCTCAGCTTTCGCAACGGATCGAATTGCTCAACTTGCGCACAACTTTTTCACCATTTCCAGCGGTTTCCACCTCACTTTTGCTCCAATTACAACTGTTTNATTGTTGCTTTTTTAGTTTCCCATTCTTTGGTTGTTTTCAGTTTACAAAAAAACATAAAAAAAAAATATTTTTTACTTTTTACTAAATTCTTCATAAAACATTTTGTTCAAAAATAGCTATCCTTCCAACATCAAATAAATACTAGATTTAATTATTCTGTAAACAGATAAAACATATGTCAATTAAATTTAGAAATATAAGCTTGGAAATTTGTTGGTCGAAAAATCGACCAGCAGCCGAATATGGGTTAAAACGTTTCTATTTCTTGTAATTTTCGCGAAGAATGCGTACACATGAATAAATACGANGAGAGCTGAATAAAATTACCATTCCAAATGCCTATCCAATTACGGACACTAACCAAATTTTAGCACGACTAAAGTCAGCTAAATACCTAACCAGTATTGATCTGTATCAAGCTTTCTTTCAAATTCCTTAGGCAGATTTCATGTAGGCTTTACGTGATTTCCTGCCAACGGCTTTAACCACGGTGCCCGCATTTGGCACAACGGATTAATTTTTGCATTAATCACTGCCCTGAACTGCAAGCACTTCAGTACCAATTGGCAGTATGTGGTGGACACACTTACCACCTTGGTAGGGCCGAGGCCTACCTAAACCTCTGACGTTCTCTGGATCACGACATCCGGTTGCAATGCAACTCCACATTGAACCATTGCTGGTTCTACCCGCATTTAGGTATTAAACCACAGCCACCACGATACTCCCCAAAGGGGCCGTACCCATGAACAGACCGGAGTAATGCTCGCCGGCGAGATTTGCTGGACTGGCTCAACTCACCCTGACCCACTTAACTGACTCAGCTCACACTAGAACGACTTACACGACTACTTCACTCCACATTCATACTCCGTCTTGCTCGTCTCACAAGTCTAATCGCCTCGCTCGTGGGCACCCTCCACATCCAGGAGCGGTGACACCACTTGCTCAACTTTCGACCGATCGAGTTGCTCGACACACATTCACCATCTTGCTCCGTCTTGCTCATCTCACACGTCCTACTCGCCTCGCTCGTGGGCACCCTCCACATCCAGGAGCGGTGACACGGCTCAGCTTTCGCAACGGATCGAATTGCTCAACTTGCGCACAACTTTTTCACCATTTCCAGCGGTTTCCACCACACTTTTCCTCCAATTACAACTGTTTTCTCCATTATCTCCATTTTCACCATTTTCTCCATTTTCTAGTCGTGTAAGCCATGCCAGTGTTTGCCTTGCCTGCCTTGCAAGCCTTGTTTGTGTCACCAGTTTTGCTCGTCTCGCCGACGAAAACACTCCGGGGGCATCTGTTCCCCGTGGCACCATTTTTAAAGTCTTTGGTATGACTCTCGAAAGCCGTAGACTTCTTCCAGTTGAACCTCCACCGACTCAGGACTGGTAGCCTTTAACTGGGGTAGACGGGGTTGTCAAGCCCGTACCCTGGAAATACCAAAGCCCCCTGTCTTCCCTCCTGTTTTCTCAAACCGGGCTTGGGACCGTCTAAGGCACAGTTATTCCTTAGGCAGAATCGAGTCAACTGAAAACCGCTTTTGTATTCGGTAACAGACTTTATGCTTTTCGTCGCATGACGATGGGGTTGAGAAATTCACCCGCCACATTAGCCATTCTCATTGATAAAATTTTCCGTGATTTAGTTCCACATGCATTCGCATATGTCGATGATTTCATAATTTGCACTTCGACGTTTGAAGAACACGTTAAGATATTGGCTATTGTTGCAAAACGTCTGGCGGGGCCGGCTTAACCATCTCAACATCCAAATCGAATTTTTGTTGTAAACGATTGGAATTCCTGGGCTACGTTTTGTCTCAAGAGGGTTTATCTGCGAATCTATCTCGTATTCGAGCGATTGTTGAATTTGCACGGCCCAAAATGGCAAAAGAAGTCATACGGTTCGTTGGTGCAGCAGGCTGGTACCGTAAGTTTATTCCAAATTTTTCGGAGATCACAGCTTTCCTTTGTGAATTGTATAAAGGAAACCGAAAAGGACCCACTGAATGGAATACCGCTGCTGAACAAGCCTTTCTCAAACTCAAAGAGTGTTTAACTACCACTCCCGTTCTGACTATGGCCGATTATTCAAAACCATTCAAGGTTTATACCGATGCCTCGCTTATCGCAGCGGGAGCTGTTCTAGTACAAGAACATGATGGGAATGAACGTGTGGTTCAGTATTTTTCTAAGAAATTCCCGAAAGCCGGACAAAATTACACAGCATCCGAACGGGAATGCCTAGCCGTTCTCTTAGCGATCGAAAAGTTCCGTCCATATTTTGAAGGTCGTGAATTGGTTGTGGTAACGGACCATGCAGCTTTGCGCTGGCTACAAACTCTCAAAGAACCAACTGGC
>NW_016161630.1:22783-22956 GCF_001687245.7 Rhagoletis zephyria
CACATGAAAACGCCTTTGTACCATCCACAAGCCAATCAGGTCGAGGCGACAAAGGAAAGCATTAAACTTGGATTACTTGCTCACATGGCTGACCTTCTTGAACATTCCTCCTGGGAAAACCATCTTTCTCGTGTTATTCATGATATTAACACTTCAGTGCATTCAGCCACGGG
>NW_016161630.1:23073-23321 GCF_001687245.7 Rhagoletis zephyria
ACCCGCAAAAGAGAACGCCATTTCGAGATAGGCTCGGAAGTGTACATTCCCAATCCTAAACAGTCCGTGGCCGGAGAGGGCTATGCACAAAAACTAGCCACACCAAAAATTAGAGCCTATGTTTCACGGGAACTCGGTTCGAATTCATAAACACCGAGTGCTTGGCAATTATTCCGCCGATTTAATCACAACACGTTAACTCATTCAGTACATTCGCCTTCTCAAGAATTTCGATGAATATATGGCGG
>NW_016161630.1:23468-24591 GCF_001687245.7 Rhagoletis zephyria
TTCATAACCAAATCATTTACCAATGCCTTTCATCTACCGTAGCTTATGTAATGCGTACTGAAACTAAATAGTAAAGAAAAAACATGTGTACATACATATGCGCTCAGAGGCGAACTGAACGAGTCAGGATAGGGTTGACGAAGATCATAGAAAGCGATTTCGATGTAAGGGGTCTAACGTCCAGGCCGTGAATCGCATTCGAACCACCATTCCCATATCCTTACTAAACNTTCATAACCAAATCATTTACCAATGCCTTTCATCTACCGTAGCTTATGTAATGCGTACTGAAACTAAATAGTAAAGAAAAAACATGTGTACATACATATGCGCTCAGAGGCGAACTGAACGAGTCAGGATAGGGTTGACGAAGATCATGGAAAGCGATTTCGATGTAAGGGGTCTAACGTCCAGGCCGTGAATCGCATTCGAACCACCATTCCCATATCCTTACTAAACGCTCCACAGGTTTTTCGTTAACGTGTCGCTGAAGATGAGAGGGGGATNTCTAACGTCGATCAAACCACAGCCCGTGAATTGCATTCTAACCACCATTCTCATATCCCTACTAAACGCTCCACATTTTTTTTGTTAACGTGTCGCTGAAGATGAGAGGCGGATAATGATCTATTATTTTTTATCGCCCAAATAATAGACATAAGAACGATTATGAGAAATGTAAAAATAACAAAACTGTCAAAGCTAAACTTCAAAATGGGGGGGATTGCCAGATGAATGTACCTAACCAATAGTTATTCAAGACACGAACCATTATATCAGTATAGATACGAATTGACATGGCCACTATGAAAACGCCCACACTGACATACGATAAAAGAATCGGTGATCACATACCACGAGGCTAGAAAAATATATCTCTTTTTGGAATTGGACACGGAGCGAACGACACTCATCAGCCCTCGCAAGAACGGAATTACAACCAAGTAATTAAAGTGGATTAAAAGCTTGTATTAAAAGCTGCCGCATTCGGGGAGTCGATACTCAGCCCCCAGTGGAAATTAATAGAGACAAAAGGTGCCGTCACATTCTTTCCGGCAAATCCCCAGCCATGTTGTTGCGTAGAATAAAGAAGTTGTGAGCATCAAATCTGGACTATTCATTT
>NW_016161630.1:24616-49696 GCF_001687245.7 Rhagoletis zephyria
GTATTAAACCACAGCCACCACGATACTCCCCAAAGGGGCCGTACCCATGAACAGACCGGAGTAATGCTCGCCGGCGAGATTTGCTGGACTGGCTCAACTCACCCTGACCCATTTAACTGACTCAGCTCACACTAGAACGACTTACACGACTACTTCACTCCACATTCATACTCCGTCTTGCTCGTCTCACAAGTCTAATCGCCTCGCTCGTGGGCACCCTCCACATCCAGGAGCGGTGACACCACTTGCTCAACTTTCGACCGATCGAGTTGCTCGACACACATTCACCATCTTGCTCCGTCTTGCTCATCTCACACGTCCTACTCACCTCGCTCGTGGGCACCCTCCACATCCAGGAGCAGTGACACGGCTCAGCTTTCGCAACGGATCGAATTGCTCAACTTGCGCACAACTTTTTCACCATTTCCAGCGGTTTCCACCTCACTTTTGCTCCAATTACAACTGTTTTCTCCATTATCTCCATTTTCACCATTTTCTCCATTTTCTAGTCGTGTAAGCCATGCCAGTGTTTGCCTTGCCTGCCTTGCAAGCCTTGTTTGTGTCACCAGTTTTGCTCGTCTCGCCGACGAAAACACTCCGGGGGCATCTGTTCCCCGTGGCACCATTTTTAAAGTCTTTGGTATGACTCTCGAAAGCCGTAGACTTCTTCCAGTTGAACCTCCACCGACTCAGGACTGGTAGCCTTTAACTGGGGTAGACGGGGTTGTCAAGCCCGTACCCTGGAAATACCAAAGCCCCCTGTCTTCCCTCCTGTTTTCTCAAACCGGGCTTGGGACCGTCTAAGGCACAGTTATTCCTTAGGCAGAATCGAGTCAACTGAAAACCGCTTTTGTATTCGGTAACAGACTTTATGCTTTTCGTCGCATGACCATGGGGTTGAGAAATTCACCCGCCACATTAGCCATTCTCATTGATAAAATTTTCCGTGATTTAGTTCCACATGCATTCACATATGTCGATGATTTCATAATTTGCACTTCGACGTTTGAAGAACACGTTAAGATATTGGCTATTGTTGCAAAACGTCTGGCGGGGCCGGCTTAACCATCTCAACATCCAAATCGAATTTTTGTTGTAAACGATTGGAATTCCTGGGCTACGTTTTGTCTCAAGAGGGTTTATCTGCGAATCTATCTCGTATTCGAGCGATTGTTGAATTTGCACGGCCCAAAATGGCAAAAGAAGTCATACGGTTCGTTGGTGCAGCAGGCTGGTACCGTAAGTTTATTCCAAATTTTTCGGAGATCACAGCTTTCCTTTGTGAATTGTATAAAGGAAACCGAAAAGGACCCACTGAATGGAATACCGCTGCTGAACAAGCCTTTCTCAAACTCAAAGAGTGTTTAACTACCACTCCCGTTCTGACTATGGCCGATTATTCAAAACCATTCAAGGTTTATACCGATGCCTCGCTTATCGCAGCGGGAGCTGTTCTAGTACAAGAACATGATGGGAATGAACGTGTGGTTCAGTATTTTTCTAAGAAATTCCCGAAAGCCGGACAAAATTACACAGCATCCGAACGGGAATGCCTAGCCGTTCTCTTAGCGATCGAAAAGTTCCGTCCATATTTTGAAGGTCGTGAATTGGTTGTGGTAACGGACCATGCAGCTTTGCGCTGGCTACAAACTCTCAAAGAACCAACTGGCCGTTTATGCCGTTGGGCGATCCGATTATCACCCTACGATCTCAAAATTATTCATAAACCAGGAAAACATTTAGAACTTCCTGACGCCTTATCTCGTTCGTTTGCTCCTCTCAACATCGTTCGTAGAAATCCAATTGACCTTCCGAGTAATTTTCACGTTAATCGTACCCCAATCACATCCGTGATCAACATTGACCCAAACACGTGCGATAAATGGTACAACAAAATGCATGCCATGGCCTCAAGACAACCATTAGATAGATATAAAATCGAGAACAACCTTCTATATCATCGATTGAAATTTTCCAATCAAAGTGCGGAAATACTGTGGACACTTTGTGTACCATCTTCTGACAGAGCAAAAGTGCTCGATGAAAATCATAACCAACATTCGCATCAGGGTGTTTGGAAAACTTATAGACGTATCTCACAACGCTATTACTGGCCAAACATGTATGAGTCCGTTTACCAGTACGTTCGGCAATGTGAACTATGCCCCCGCATTAAACCAAGTAATGAGAGCACCAAAACACATCACGGCGAATATAGAGAACCAAAACGACCGGGTAGGCAATTATCGATTGACTTCGTCGGTAAGCTGCCCATGTCTAAAAATCGTAACCAATGGATCTTCGTAGCCATCGACTGTTACTCGCGATATGTCTGGGCGCAGCCCATGAAAAATGCAAACGCCATATCCGTAGTCAATTATCTTCGACATATATTCACGGTGAATGGCTGCCCCGAACTCATTATATCAGATAATGGTACGCAATTCATCAGTCAAACTTTCGCAAAGCTTTGCGCCGATTATAACATCAAACACATGAAAACGCCTTTGTACCATCCACAAGCCAATCAGGTCGAGGCGACAAAGGAAAGCATTAAACTTGGATTACTTGCTCACATGGCTGACCTTCTTGAACATTCCTCCTGGGAAAACCATCTTTCTCGTGTTATTCATGATATTAACACTTCAGTGCATTCAGCCACGGGCTACACGCCATATTTCCTGCACACTGGTCGTGAATATGTGAAAGATGGGAACGAATATAAATTATTATTGGATATAAATCCATACCATACACAGGATGTGGAACAGCGTAAAGTTCTGGCTGATGAAATTCGAGACAAACAGTTCGAACAATATCAACAAACCGCCCAACGGGCATTGACCCGCAAAAGAGAACGCCATTTCGAGATAGGCTCGGAAGTGTACATTCCCAATCCTAAACAGTCCGTGGCCGGAGAGGGCTATGCACAAAAACTAGCCACACCAAAAATTAGAGCCTATGTTTCACGGGAACTCGGTTCGAATTCATAAACACCGAGTGCTTGGCAATTATTCCGCCGATTTAATCACAACACGTTAACTCATTCAGTACATTCGCCTTCTCAAGAATTTCGATGAATATATGGCGGGCCTCCATACTCCATTGATTCTGCCTTATTACAGGGTTCCCGGCTTGAATAAATTAATTAAGTTTAGTTTTGTTATATCCATAGTTTCGTTATATTATATCCTTAGTACATTGCTAGTAAATCGATCAAAGCAAACAAGAAAAGATTCATAACCAAATCATTTACCAATGCCTTTCATCTACCGTAGCTTATGTAATGCGTACTGAAACTAAATAGTAAAGAAAAAACATGTGTACATACATATGCGCTCAGAGGCGAACTGAACGAGTCAGGATAGGGTTGACGAAGATCATGAAAGCGATTTCGATGTAAGGGGTCTAACGTCCAGGCCGTGAATCGCATTCGAACCACCATTCCCATATCCTTACTAAACGCTCCACAGGTTTTTCGTTAACGTGTCGCTGAAGATGAGAGGGGGATAAGGATCTATTATTTTTATTGCCCAAATAATAGACATAAGAACGATTATGAGAAATGTAAAAATAACAAAACTGTCAAAGCTAAACTTCAAAATGGGGGGGATTGCCAGATGAATGTACCTAACCAATAGTTATTCAAGACACGAACCATTATATCAGTATAGATACGAATTGACATGGCCACTATGAAAACGCCCACACTGACATACGATAAAAGAATCGGTGATCACATACCACGAGGCTAGAAAAATATATCTCTTTTTGGAATTGGACACGGAGCGAACGACACTCATCAGCCCTCGCAAGAACGGAATTACAACCAAGTAATTAAAGTGGATTAAAAGCTTGTATTAAAAGCTGCCGCATTCGGGGAGTCGATACTCAGCCCCCAGTGGAAATTAATAGAGACAAAAGGTGCCGTCACATTCTTTCCGGCAAATCCCCAGCCATGTTGTTGCGTAGAATAAAGAAGTTGTGAGCATCAAATCTGGACTATTCATTTAACAGCAATTGAGTCACCATAAGCCGGTAATACAAAATCATTACACGTAAGTCAGCCACTTTCTTGCCACCATCCATTGGAAACGAGCTATCCATCAACCGTAAATAAAGATTCCTGTTTGGACCGACAAACCAAAGTCAAGCAAATCATAAGGGTCAACTTCCCGTTTAAATATTATACCCAAGTACTCCTCGTTTATCTGCCTTTGCTTCTACTTCCAGATTGAAGACATCATGGGATCGCGGAAGGCATGCCCCTGGCTCCAACAGCAGAGACGAATAACTGCCTCCAATGTCGGCCCTGCCACAAGTATCACGCGCTCAGGACGTGCCCGGCCTTTACGCACACCACTGGTGTGTGCGATTCACCAGGCAGCAAGGCAAGGTTTTCNCGGGGTCACTTTTCTTGTGGATTGGGCAGAGCACACTTAAATTCCAGTCGTCAGACATGCGTTCATCTGACCATATTCTGCACAAGAGTTGATGCATGCACCTTATCAACTCCTCGCCGCCGTACTTGAATAGCTCAGCTGGCAGGCTGTCAGCTCCAGCGGCTTTGTTGTTTTTCAGCCGCGTTATTGCTATACGTACCTCGTCATAGTCAGGCGGTGGAACGTCGACTCCGTCATCATCGACTGCGGGCTCGGGTTCTTCTTCTCCACAACTTTCCGTGCTGCTACCATTTAGTAGGGCGGAAAAGTGTTCCCTCCATAATTTAAGTACGCTCTGGACATCAGTTACTAGGTCGCCATAATTGTTCTTACAGGAGTACGCCCCAGTCTTGAAACCTTGCGTAAGTCGCTTAACTCTCTATTAAAATTTTCGAGCGTTTCTCCTGTCGGCTATCATTTCAAGCTCTTCGCACTCACGTATTTCGGCCTCTCTCTTCTTATTGCGGTAAATTCGTCTCGCTTCCTTCTTCTGTTCCCTATAACGGTCCCACATGGCTCGCGTTGCGCCCAATCGCAGCTTGGCCCTAGGGGCGGAGTCTTTTTTCTCTGCGGCTTCTTGACATTCCTCATCGTACCAGTTGTTCTTTCGGGCTCGCTGAAATCCGACTACTTCTTCGGCGGCGGTACTTAATGAGCGGGAAATGTGGTTCCACTGCTCGCATATGTCGGTTTGTTGAAGAGTGCTCTCTGAGAGCAGGTGTGAGAGTCGAGTAGCGAAAGCGCTGGCTGTCTGTTGTGATTGCAGCTTTTCGACGTTAAGCTTTCCTTGCATATTTGGGCGCACATTTTTTGCTGCACAGAGGCGGGTGCGTATCTTGGCTACAACAAGATAGTGCGTGTGCGTACGTCTAAAATACTGGAAGCGTGCCTTCCGTCGATTTGGTTTCTAGTTTTTCGTTCCGGAGACAACCACGTAGCTTGATGGATCTTTTTATGCTTGAACCTAGTACTGCATACTACCATGTTTCGGGCCCCGGCGAAGTCGATCAGCCTCAATCCGTTGTCGGACGTTTCGTCGTGGAGGGTGAATTTTCCGACGGTGGTTCCAAAGATCTCTTCCTTGCCCACCCTGGCATTGAAGGGGCTAAGCACGATTTTGGTGTCATGACGGGGGCAGCGCTCGTACGTGCGCCCCAAGCGCTCATGGAAGAGATCCTTGGATGCCTCATCCTTCTCTTCCGTCGGGGCATGGGCGCAGATGAGCGAGATGTTGAAGAATCTCGCTTTGATGCGGATTGTGGCTGGACGCTCGTCCACCGGGGTGAACGACAGTACTCGGCGACGGAGTCTCTCTCCCACCACAAATCCAACTGCGAATTTGCCTTGCCCCGTCCGTTTCTTGGATGGCGGTGATGTCAGCTTTTGTCCTTACGAGGACATCAACCAGCCTGGCAGAGGCACCTTCCCCATTAAGGGTTCGGACATACCAGGTTAGTGGCGTAGCCAGGATTTGGCTTTGAGGGGGATGAAAAAAAAATTTCCATCGATAACTTAAATTTGTGACAACCAATGGCTAGTGGCGTCGCCTGAGTGCATTCTTTCATATATTTATGTATGTGCCAGTTTTACCGTTATATATTTTTTATCTACTCGTTTATTGCATGGGGTATTCATGCTTTATTTAAATTTAAAAAATTAAATTACTATACCGTTTTAAAAATCTGAAAATTCACTGCGGGAATTTTGTTTATTCTGTTTTTGCCTTCGCCTTCTCGTTTTTGCCTTTATAAGTTTTGAAAAAAGGTTTTGAACGAACCATTATATCACTTTCCTATGCCAGTTTCGAAATAATATTTTCGATACTAAATTTTATTAAAACAAAATGTTGAAATCAGCTTCATATAGAAACAGTGTCATCATTAATTAAGAAAGAGATGTTCTTAAATATCATAACTNTCATCGTTAATTAAGAAAGAGATGTTCTTAAATATCATAACTTTACGACACTCACATATTGACTACATTTGACTATTTATTTTATTATATTTTAATTTGAATTATTTGTTTATAAAAATATAGTTTATTCCTTAACAAACACTAAATGAAAATTATTTTAGTCTTTGAACAACATTAAACAAAATCGACAAACTTTCGTAAAAATTTCGAACTTTCTATTTCAATTTTATCTCTTAATATTTTGCAGTTTTTTAGCTCATTCAATTTTAGTCGAATAAAGTGCAAATTTAAAGTAGCTGTGATTTACAGTTGATGTATGGCATATTTTTGACGATGTCGGTAATTTTCTTCCATATTATCTAAGTATGTTCGACGAGTTTTTTAATTAAAAAATGAGCAACGCCTTCATCAAAAAAATATATATTAAAAATCAACGATAAGTCGCAGCTATGTATTTTAAACTTGCGCTTTATTTGAATTGGTCGGGCTACAAAACTGCATACTCAAAATATGTATTTATAGGAAATCTAATTAAAAAGCTTTACGAAAGTTTGTTGATTTTGTTAATGTTGCGCAAAGATTCAACCTTGGATTTATACGGGTTTTGTTAAAGTGTAAACTTCATTTTTATAAACAAATAATTAAAATTATATAATTTTAAGATAAATGGCCAATCTAGTTAACATGTATAAAGTTTTGATAAACACTTGAAATGTCAAGTTTTAACTGAATTCAAAGAAGATGTCTCTTTTATAATAACTTTAAAAAAATTTGTTTGTTAAGAAGTGTATCTTCAAATATCTGCCTTGATATTTATGTTAAAATTGTAAAATACTTTCCCGTGAATACCATCAAATCATTGGTCTTGAAGGGAATCTATGTATGCATGCACGCATATGAGCAAATTAAAAAGTCGATACAATTTACAGTCGAAAAGTACAGTTTTTGTATAGATTATAGATTATTTCCCAACACTGTGGGGAACTAAGCAAAATGGCCTAGTGTATTTCGCAAATATTCAAATACATAATCCACCAACCGATAATTTTATATATTCATTAAAAGATAACTTGTCATCAGTCTGAAATAAAAAAAATTATAAATCGGAAGGGTAAAATAGTATTGTGTTATTAATTCAAAAATAAAAAGCTTCGTTTAACTGACGAAGGGGGCATTTTACGTGGCGGGTCCCAAACCCAGCGCACAACCCATTGCTGGGACGGGGGTGGTTTCGTAACCAAATAGACGTTTATATAGCGAGCCGCTTGCTCCAAGCAGACACCCGCTTGCAGCCGCACCTACTGGTGAACAGATGCTGCAGACTTCAGTGAGCCCTTAAACCGAATGAGTCGGAGTGGCCCCACCGAAACTCCCTCTCTTTCTGCCGTCACCCAAGGCTTCACTCGGATTGGTTACCGCATCTCGCCCATGGGTCGCTCACGTTGCCCAGAGTGCGCGAACGAGGACGCAAGAGTCGGGATTGAGTATAGTCATGCAACTGTAACTGCATACCCAGCGCAACGACTATACCCCATTGCACTCCTCCTCCTCCAAAACTCACTTCACCTCTCCCCAAATCAACTCACCACATACAAACTCACCACACTTTACCCGAACTCACCACACTTCCTACAGCTACACCAAAATCCACCAAATCTTAACTCACCACAGTTGAACTCATCACACCCGTTCTCACCACACCTCACCTAAACTCACCACACCTTAATTTGGGAACTGTTTCGGGATTTTAGAGATTCTTCAGACTAAATCAGGATTTTCGAGACTATATCGGATTTTTCGGGACTATTTAAGGACTTACGAAGCTATTTCGTAATTCTTAGGGATTCCTGGAAACTTTGTTTGAGATTTTTGGATTCTCGGAACTAATATTGGGATTTTCGAGACGACTTTCAGAATATTTAGAGATTTTTGGGACTAGTTCCGGGATTTTTGGGACTTTCGGGATTCTCGGAGTTAATAGCGGGATTTTCGGGAGTATTTCTGGATTCTCGGGATTTTTAGGACTCCTGGACTATTTTTGGATTTTTAGGACTAATTTAAAGTTTTTGGGACTTTCGGGACTGTTTCGGCTTTTTGGGGCTTTCAGGATTCTCGGAACTAATATCGGGATTTTCGGGACTAATTTCGGGACTCTTGGAACTTTCGGGAGTATTTTGCGATTCTCGGGAGTAATTTCGAAATTTGTGGGCCCCGGGAATATTTTTAGATTTTTGAGACTAACATCGGACTTTTGGGACTATTTCCAGATATTTGGGACTTATTCCGGATATATGGGGATTTCGGGATTTTCGGGAACAATTTCGGGACTGTTGGGACTTTCGGGTCTATTTAGGCATTTTTGGGACTAATTTCGGATTTTTAGGAATCGGGACTATTTCGAGATTATCGGAAGTAATTTAGGTATTTTTGGAACTTTAGGGACTATTTCCAGATTTGGGACTTATTTAGGATTTTTGGAACTTTCTGGTCTATTTCGAGATTGCCGGGAGTAATTTCGGGATTTTTGGGACTTTCGGTACAGTTTCCAGATTTTTTGGACTTTTGGGACTACTTCGGGATTCTCAGGAATAATTTCGGATTTTCGGGACCATTTCGGGATTTTTGAGACTAATTTAGGAACTATGGAACTTTCGGAACAACCTCAGGATTTTTGGGACTTTCGGGACTATTTAGTAATTCTCGGAACTGATTTCGGGATTTACGGGACTAATTTTGGGATTTTTGGGGCATTCGGGATTATATCGATTTTTTGGGCATTCTTTTGTATTTTTCAGACTTTCGGGACCATTTCGGAGTTTTCAGAAGTATTTCGGGATTTTTAGAACTTTTGGGACTTGGAGAGAGTATTTCGGGATTTTTGGGACTTTCGGGACTATTTCGGTATTCTCGAAACTAGTTTCGCGACTGTTGGGACTTTCGGGGCTATTTAGGGATTCTTGGGACTCTCGGGACTATTTCGGGACTATCGGGAATAATTTAGGTATTTTAGGGACTTTTGAGATTATTTCCAGATTTTTGGGACTTATTTCGGATTTTCGGAACTTTCGGGACTATATCGGGATTATCGGGAGTAATTTCGAAATTTTTGGAACTTTTGGGAGTATTTCGGAATTTTTGGGAATTTCGTTACTATTTCGGGATTCTCGCAACTTCTGGGACTTAAGTGATTATTTAGGGATTTTTGGGATTAATTTAGGAAATTTTGGACTTTGAGAACTAATTAGGGATTTTTGGGATTTTCGGGATTATCGGGAGTACTTTAGGTTTTTTTGGGACTTTCGGGACCATTTACAGAGTTTTGGGACTTATTTCGGATTTTTGGAACTTTCGGGACTATTTCGGGAGTCATTTAGGTATTTTTGGGACTTTCGGGACTATTTAGGGATTTTTTGGACTAATTTCGGATTTTTGGGACTTTCGGGACTATTTTGTGATTTTCGAGACAACTTTGGAGCTTTTGGGACTTCCGGGATTCCTGGGACTAATTTCAGGATTTTTGGGACTTTCTGAAATATTTCGAAATTCTCGGGACTAATACTGGGGTTTTTAGACCCATTTCGGGATTTTCGGGATGCCCTGGACTTATGTACGGCTTTTTTGGACTAATTTCGGATTTTTAGGACTTACGGGACTATTTCCTATAGTAATCCACACGTATTGGATTTAAAATATGATTCTTTACCCACGTTCAACCAAATAGACCTATTTTCTAAAAGAAAGTTGCTAATGCAAATTAAAAAATTCTTTTATTCATTGAACTTGATCAAAAATACAAATTGCACCGCCTTACAGAAAGTTAAATTTCTTAGAGTAGTTTACTCTAGTTAGCACTCTTTGCTCAAATCGAATTGAGCATAAGTAGGTGCGTTCAGCTATCAGTAAGGAAATTTTGAAGTTGCTTTTTCTGCTCTAAATTTCCAAAAATAGCTTCCGCGTTATGGCTAGAACTTGATCCGAAATCAAAAAAGTCATCTTCACTCGAAGGCTGTCCAGAGTCTGACTTATATTTTGTTTTCGCTTCCAACACCTCCTTTAATACAAGCTTGCGAGCTCTGCTTTGTGCTTAATTTGTACCCTACGATAAGAAATTTATTTATAAAGACCAATACGCCTCTGCCATCATCTGCACCCGTCGGCTGATTCCAATACGATTTGAGCAAAGAGTGCTAACTAGAGTAAACTACTCTAAGAAATTTGACTTTCTGTAAGGCAGTGCAATTTGTATTTTTGATCAAGTTCAATGAATAAAAGAATTTTTTAATTTGCATTAGCAACTTTCTTTTAGAAAATAGGTCTATTTGGTTGAACGTGGGTAAATTATCAGATTTTAAATCCAATACGTGTGGATTACTGTAGGAAATAGTCCCGAAAGTCCCAAAAATCCGAAAATAGGTCACTAAAATCCCTTCTCAAAGTCCCAAAATTCCTAAATTAATCCCAAAAATGGAGAGATAGCCCCGAAAGTCCCAAAAATCCGAAATTAGTTCCAGAAATCCCGAAATACACCTGAAAACCCCGAAATGGTCCCGAAAGCCTAAAAAATCCAAAAGAAGGCCCAAATAATCGATATACTCCCGAAAGCCCCAAAAATCCCAAAATGAGTCCCAAAGATCCCGAAATCAGTTCAGCGAATTACGAAATAGTCCCGAAAGTCCCAAAGTTCCTAAATAAGTCCCGAAAATCCCGAAATGGTACCGAAAGTACCAGAAATCAAAAAATAGTCCCGAAAGTCCCAAAAATCCCGAAATATTCCTGAGAATCCCGAAATAGTCCCGAAAGTCCCAAAAATCTGGAAAGTCCAGAAATCCCGAAATTACTCCCGACAAACTCTAAATAGACCCGAAAGCTCCAAAAATCTGGAAATGTCCCGCAAGTCCCAAAAATTTCGAAATTACTCCCAAAAATCCCTAAGTAGTCCCGGAGGTGCCAACAGTCCCGAAATTAGTTCCGATAATCCCGAAATAGTCCCGAAAGTGCCATTAATCCGAAAATAGGTCCCAAAAATTCCTAATTAGTTCACAAAGTCCCAAAATTTCTAAATTAATCCCAAAAATGGAGAAATAGTACCGAAAGTCCCAAAAATCGGAAATTAGTCCCGAAAATCCCGAAAGTCTCAAAAAACCAAAAGGAGTCTCAAAACCCAAAAAGATTGATATACTCCCGAAAGCCCCAAAAATCCCAAAATAAGTCCCAAAAATCCCGAAATCAGTTCCGAGAATTACGAAATAGTCGCGAAAATCCCAAAAACCTGAAATAGTCCCAAAGCTCCAAAAATGGTCCCGAAAGTCTCAAAAATCCCGAAATACTCTCGAAAATCCGAAATTATTCCCGAGAATTCCGAAAGAGTACCGAAAGACCCAAAAATATCGAAATTACTCCCGATAATCCCTAAATAGTACCGAAAGTCCCAAAAATTCAATATGAGTGCCAAAAATCCAAAAATAGTCCCAGAGTCCCAAAAATTCCAAGTCACAAAAATCCCGAAATTAGTCCCCATAATACGGATTTTGGTTCCGAAAATCCCGGTCTCAAAAAACCCGAAGCGGTCCCGAAAGTCGCAAAAGTCCGAAATAAGTCCCTAAAATCCGTAAATAGTCCCGACGTAGTCTGGAAAATCCCGATATTAGTCTGAGAATCCCAAAATCTCAAACAAAGTTTCCCGGAATCCCTAAAGAATTACGAAATAGCTTCTAATATCCCGAAATAGTCCCGAAAACCCCGAAATAGTCTTGAAAATTCTGATTTAGTCTGAAGAATCTCTAAAATCCCGAAACAGTTCCCAAATTAAGGTGTGATGAGTTTGTATGTGGTGAGTTCATTGGAGGAGAGGTAAAGTGAGTTGTGGTAAAGTTAGTTGAGGTGTTGATTCTCTAAATTTCTCGTAAATTATACAGTATTTAGTTTGAAAGGATTTAGCCATCGACTAAATACCTTGGTAGTTTAGTGAAAGTATTTTGCATCCCCAAGGTACCTGAGTACTTTGGACCAGAGTATTTAGCGCCGGCTAAATACTTTCATTTTTTGTACTTTGGTATCTACCAGCTCCTAAATACTCAAGTTTTTCTTACTTTAATATCTAATAGCTCCTAAATACCTAAATATTTTTTACTTGGGTATTTAGCAGCTCCTAAGTATCTACGTATTGTTTACTTGGGTACTTAGCAGCTCCTAAATACCTAAGTAAATAGTACTTGGGTTTTTAGCAGCTCCTAAATACCTAAGTTCTTTTTACTTGAATATTTAGTCCTCTCCAAATACTAAGTATTTGTGTATTTAGTACCCAAAGTGGTACTTTAAGTACAAAAGTATTTAGGTGTGCCCGTCACAGACCGCACACCTAGATCTGAAGTGCGATCAACTCAAACACAATTTTGGGCAATTTTTTTGCATAAATCAATTCATAGGACTTACATCCAATCAATGGAAATATTTTTTTCTTCATGATTGTATACATTAACTAAAAAAACCACTGGTATACCTGTTTTGTATTAATTGCGTTGAATCTGTACCATCCACAAGCAGTTAAATTTCCCTCTCCGAATTTTGAGTTAGCTCACTTTAGATCAGTGGTCGGCAAAAGTAAAACTGTGCCTGTGATCAACCCAGTAGGAAATTACGAGAAGTGAAACAAAATTTTTAACTTATCGGTCGTCAATATAAACATATAAATAAATTTATTTAACACATGCATATCGTCGTTTAAAGTACAAAACCGGGTATCGTTATTCTGCAAAACCGCGTAACTGGCATTAACTTTCAAAAATTGGATTTGCTCATACAAGCTCTTGGCTCAATCCTTATCCATTCGTCCTGAAATATACTGGCCAGGTATGCGATTGCTTCATAAAAGAGAGAACTATTTTGAAATGTGAGTGTTTTTACCCTCTAGAAAATTATTAACACAATTCACATACGCGGTTTTGCATTATCTTGATATGCGGTTTTGTACTTTAAACGACGATATGTACATAAATGTGCATCACTCATTTACTATAAAAGTATCATAATCCCAAAAAAGCAAAAATCGGGTTAAGTTTGCAAGAATGAACATTAGCTCTTTCTCATGATGTGTAAAAATTTCATAGCTGTAACGATTACCAGTAGCTCACTAGAACAAAATCAGCCTTATCCTGAGTTTCGCCCGAAAAAAAATTCACCCGAAAAATGTTCTTCCGCACATAGTAAACTCACGGAAACAAATGATAAAACTGAATATGTATTAATTTTTCCCTTGAGAGTATCTCGAGTTTTCTCGAGTTTTTAGTTTTTTGAGTTACGGAAATATTGAAGTAAAACTTAAATAAAAAATTTCAAAAATTCATTTGGATTCACCCACGTCAAATATTGAAAATTTAAATAAACACATTTAAATTGATATTCATCGAAATTTTCCATATCATTATGAAATGATTAAAAATGTCTTTTAATCGCATACATATTCCCTTTAACAACCACCCTTTAATTCTTTGAAAAAAAATTTACTTTTTTCATTCTTCTTCATCAAAATGTTTCCTTATGAATAGCATATGCTTTATTTTTTAAATGACTTATAACACAAAAGGCATTGCTTGTCACCAAAAGCATTTTCAAGCGTGTAATATTTCTCGCAAGGCATTTTTGCATACAAGAAACAAAGCGCAATAGCCACGATGTTGATTCGTTGCTCTCTAGCCAACGACTAAACGATAGAGCGTAAAGGCCCGTCCACATAAAACTTTGGCGTTGCGTTGGCGTTGGCCTCGCTTCAACAGCTGACTAGGAATACTTGAATTCAAATGCAGCCGTCCACGTAGCCAAAATTAGTCAACGCTCACGCCAACACAAAGCAAAAAGATGGCCAACACTCATCTTTTCGCGTGCGTTGCTCGTCAGCTGTTGCAAATAAATAAAATTGTGTGAAATATTTTCCCTTTTTAATCAAGTGCGGGCAAGAAATATCGTTTTTAATGCAATTATTGATATGAAATATTAATTTATCTGTCGTTAGTATGTTAATTTAGTGGCCCAAGCATTCGCTGCCATGCGTTCATTGTAGCAAGCATACTTTTAACGTGCGTTCTGTCAAACTGTTGTAAATATTAATTAATGCATTTTTCTCTCAGTGCACATTGACAGATGTCAATTGTAACACATGTATATATGCTTCTTCTTTCATTTCCTTCTTCTGAATAAATTGTCTGAGTGAATAGAAGCGCAAAATCTTTACTCTGTTTTAATTTCGTTTTTTCTATCCACTGCAAAAACACTAATTTCTTCAGGTTATGGACCCAGATGCCTAAGAAAGATAACTAAAAGTTAAAGCACAAATAAAGATTGTTAAAGAGAAAAATTTCTTCGATTTTAGTGAATAAAAATGCATTGCCACCAGTTCTGTTCATTATATGTATGTATATTGGTTGTGCACATAAAAATCTAAATCACATTGTGCATGGCAGATATTAAGCCGATCTCAAAAGACGACGGGAATTGCAGTAGCAGCGAAGAAACACCAGCGCAAAAGAAATTTGAAAAGACCATTGAAACAACAACAACGCAAACAAATCGAATTGCAGAAATTACAATGTCATCGTCGTTGCTGTCTTCGATAGAGAAATTAAAGGGAAGGGAGAATTACTCATCGTGGAAGTTCTCAATTGGAAGCTACCTAGCAATCGAAGACTTGTCGAAGTGCTTCACAGGCGAAGAGACAGACGTGAGGAAAAATGCAAAAGCAAAAGCAGCAATAGTTTTAACTATTGACAAAACAAATTTTGTGCATGTGCAAGGAGCCCTTACACCACAAGAGGTGTGGAAAAAATTGAAAGATATTTTTGAAGACACTGGTGCAGTGACACTTATTTATGCGAAAAATGGTGAACAACAAATTAGAAAATTGTGAGTCAATGGACATATATGTGAGTGAAATTGTTTCTANTTAGAAACATAATTAGCTTATTTGCAGTAATTTATTTCAAATTTTCTACAATTTTGGTCAAGAATGATAGAAAATAGATTGCGCGGTCGACGGTGAACAAAAAATTTACGATCTGCGCATCTACGCCATTGCAGCAAAGAGCGTAAAAAATGCCAAGAACGTATGTAAATACGTTCTTTGGATTGTGTCAAGATTGTGTCAAGATGGCGCACATTTTGTAAACAAACATATAAACATTGAAAAAAAGCCATATTTTTTAATATTTTTGCTTGCAATCGGTTAAATATAGAATTCCAGTAAACGTTAAGACTCTAGAATAAGTATTCGACGTAAATAAAAATATTATCGCAAGTTTTATAGCTACACATTTTGCATGGTGAATGCTGGAAGAGAACTTCCAACTATAGATGTGGATTTATGGATTTGTGCTTTGGGGCACAATTTGAGTCAACAATCAGCAATAATCTTCACTACTGTCGTTCAGCATGAATAACATTATCAACAGTTTCGGCCCTGGCGATACACAGCCATTTAGTGAAAGATGCGCAGGTGAATCATCATCTCTAGCCACAAATACCAGCCCCAGCTTACTTAAATAAGATGGACGCAAATAATGCTGATTAGCCAGGAGATATTAAAACAAAATCGCAACAAAAATTGCAATAGTAAGTTATTGCAAAAAAATACCACAAATGACTTTGCAAACTCAACGCCCAAATGTGTTTGTGATGGAGCTTTGGTTCCACGCTTGAGTGAAAATGGTAAAGTGCTGGAGATATGCCCAGAAAGCAAATGCCAGCATGAAGCGCGCAACACCACACTTATAAAGGTCGTTGTCATCGTTGTTATTTGGATTATATCAATTCTGGTGATATACATGCTCTTCCTCATTTGCTTGGATCCCTTACTCAACAAACGTGTTAAAGCGAATTATCAGGAACACACAAACGAAGATGACGACGCAAGTGCTACTGCCCCACCATTACCAACCGGCATGGCAAATCAAGAGTTGAACTCGCGTGCCAATGTATTGAATCGTGTTGGCCATCAGACGGATAAGTGGAAGCGCCAAGTACGCGAACAACGTCGTCACATCTATGACCGACGCACAATGTTGAACTAAATTTTTGAAATTTGAATATCAATCGTATTCAACATTATTATTTTTGAATTTATCTTAATTAAGACATGTCAAGTGTAATCGGTATATCTCATGAAAATTTATATACATACATGTCATCACCAGCAGCAACTATTCCACATCTTGTACAGTGGCGACGATCTCATATCGGGAAGTACTTGATTAGAAAAATTTCCTTTTTTGTTGTTGTTTTTTTTTTTTTGTATTTTCTATTTGTAAGTTTGTATTTTCTATTTAGAAAAACTGTTTAGAAATATGGTACTACATTAAACTACTTAAAATAAATTCATTACACTTGTATTAAGTTATGAAACATTATAACCGATTAAGTTTAAATAAAGCAAAATTGAATGAAAATGATTTTGGAACTTAATAAGTTAATTCAGATAATAAAAATTAAAAGTTTATTTACAGCTAAAACTTATAAATAACATTTACGTTAATATTTTAACATACTTTCGTTTTCTTCACCGGCATTTTGTTCAATTTCTCTGTTTAATTTGCGTATTACTATGTACATTCTAGACCTAAAGAATAATTTTTTAATTTTTCTGTCACAGTCTATATCAGAAGCCTTTTCAATATGCTTTTCCAAAAACTGGGTTGTGATCATCAAGCTTTCCCCATTGATCGTTTTAAAAATATCGTCCATCCGACGCATGTGATCCATCATAACACTGCTTGGAACAGATAATCCACCTTCGTTCAACTGATTTACCCAAGAGTAAGACTGGTTTTCCTCACTTTGTAACAATGTGCTGGGGATTTCATCTCGAAACCTATGGCAAATATACCCAGCAAGGTTTTCTAATCCGTCATACTCCAATTCATTAATATGGAACTCTTCAGTCGGCTCCTCCCTTATTGCAGAGACAATTATAGCCTTGAAAATGTTTGCTGTAATTAATAAAAAAGTAAAAAGAGTTACTATTATGTCTTTGGGAAATTATTTATTTGAAATATATACCTGTAAGAGGTGGCTGAGAAACTTCAAGATCTGGGTGTCGTCAACTTCGATATTGGCGTTGTCGGATATCACACCTTGGTTGTGTCCAAGAATATATCCCCTAAGCCGGTATTTAAATTCTTGTTGGTCAGGATGGTCATTTAAGCCGCCTTCTGCACTAATAACGCCAAAGAAGTTTGCTAATACATCCTGATTTAAGCGATAGGTTAGAATGTATTTTACATTGAAACGGCTCTTTAAATATTGAAATAACAATTTCACTGCTCTATTTGACTGTATAATTCCTATAAATTGGTAATTATATTTCTTTTTCATTGAATCTAGACTACACATGAATGAAAGTTTTACCTTTCTGAAATGGCAACAAACTTAGTTTTCCAATGACCCTCATATTTTGCATCATATTCGTCATTTCATCCAAAATTGTATCTTGTGCGTCAAGAGATAATCCGTAGGCGCTACGTCGTTCTCTTCCGTCTGGGTGAGGCACCTTTACGTTCATAACATCGAACCAATCATTAGTCTAAAATTTGTATACACATTCATTTTTAATTACATAATTCTTATTAAATTACTTAAATAAAATTATTACCAATTTAAATAACTTGAAACATTCATTCCAACTATGTCCACTTAGATAGCCTAGAGTCGATGCTCGTTTAATAGCTTGCGCTATGGTGTTGGAAAATAGTTTTGTAGCCGTTTTCACCTTTTGTCTGTGGGGTCCAGCTACATTAAGATGGCTCACCGAAATTGTATGTGTTATTGACAGATCGTTCGAGGTACACGAAAGCAGCTCCAAAATTATTTCTTTTTTCACTTCTTTCCCATTTATAATAAAACCTTTGTCCAGGAAGTGGTTCCTTAACAATTTTATCATATGAGGAACCGCTGAGAACACAAAAATTTTTTCGTCGCCGTACAGAAAGCTGTAAATACAAAATAAGTTTCAACTAAGAACCTTCAGGTACAGGTTCGTGAATTATCAGTACCTACCATGGTTTTTCTTCATGAACTCCCAAGTCGCTCATTACAGCTCTACAATATGATACCCACAATGTTTGGTGGTTTCCAGAATACTGTACAAAATATCCTTTGACATTTTGCAATCAATGTCGAAAAATATCGGTTGCTTCCACTTAGACATTAAGCCTAAAAATAAAGTAATGTGTAATAAGAACTTTTGGACAATATTCTGCACGGACCTCTCAACATTGCCACTTGTACATAGCCTGTAGGAGCCAATGTTGTATCCGATGGAGAATCATAGCAGTAAGCCGCTCTAGTTTTCATTTCATCAAAACTTAATATGCAAAGTTTTTGCACTTCACGCATGTGTGTCGATGCTTTCATTATTTTTACAACGGGTTGCAACACACCTTGACAAATTTCGATTCTCTTGGCCCAATCTTGTAATGTTCGTACCGCTGGCAGTGGAAAACCTTTCTTATATAGTAATTTATACGCTTTTGCGCTTGCGGCATACAAAGTTATTGATTGGGCTATGTCCTTCTCGGTCCAGGCTTGTCTCCTAATGCCGTTCTTTAATTTGGTAATCTGCCCCTTTGTAAATATGGTCTCCAGCTTATTTTCCATATTTATGCACGCATGCTCCGCTGCTACTGCCTTTTTTTCCAAACCTCTATATCATATGCACGCTTTTTCTCCTTCATATAATAACTGCGCTTTAAAAGTGTATTTTCGGACTGAACCCTTTTGTTTTCTTTGCTTAATCGCACATTTTCTTGACGCTCGGATTCCCTATTAAAATTTTTTTCATGAAAATGTATCTATAAATAAATTGTATTTTAATATTTTTATTCTAATACTTACAACTGCTTTTTCAAATCCTCTATTTTCTGTGTAAAACTATAGTATCTAACGCTTTCGTGTGATGTTGATGGCCCTTCGGCCATATTGCTTTGAAATGAAGAGTTCTCCTTGTTTTCTTCCTCAAGAAAATTAGAAGCATATACCACTGCTTCGGGGAGATCTGCAACTTCTTCATTCCTCGACAATTGAACTTCGTTTTCCTTGTATGAAGTACTTGTTTCATGCCGCTGAAGAAGTTCAGCAACAATCATTTTATTTTCCCGGCGATGAGCTCGTTCGATACGTTCCGGATTCTTAATTTGTTTTTTGTAAATGGTTGGCACAACACCTCGTTTTAAAGCCCGTTTCTTTGCAAAGCCTTAGAAACAATAAAAAAATTTTGATTTTATAGCGATACGTACATACATAAAATTAATAAAACTTCTTACCCATTTGGTACTTAAGACTATTTTCAAAGTCCTCACTGGAAAAGTGATCCATGCACACGTAGCCGGTCTTTGGATTAAAATCTTTATCCTGCCGGCAGAATTTTATCCATTTTCTGGCAAGATTGGGATCAGCGGGAAAACGAAAAAAACTACATTCTGATGCTTTGTTATTATTGGTTTTACCACAGCTTATTACGGCGCACTTCATTATTGATACTAATATATACTATATTTATATTTTTATACTGTTTATTTTATATTTTATTCAACACAAATTTTCACTCCGACCATAAATTCAGTACTTTTCAGCGTAATATCGTAAAAATTTTGCTGCAATGACGTCACACATCAGCTGATCGAAAAATACGAATAGCGGACCTGCGCAATGCGCAATCTCTTTTCCATCATTCTTGTTGTTTCTACAGCGCACAGGCTTAATGAAGCTGGATTTAAAGTTCCAGACGAGTGGCTGGCAATATTTTTGTTAACGGGTTTGAGCGATGATTATCTACCAATGATAATGGCCATGGAATCTAGTGTAAAAGAACTTACAAGTGATATGGTGAAGTCCAAATTGTTGTTGGAAACAACAAAGTCGGCATCTAATTCGGAAGTTGCATATTTGGCAAACAATCGCAAACCTTTCAATAGAAGATCTAGTGGTATTACGTGCTATTCATGTAATGGCAAAGGCCATAAAGCAAATAAGTGCCCTGAGAAGAAAAAGAAAAACGAAAAACAGCAAACAAAAACATCAAGTACTGAAGTGAATGAAAGCCGAAACACATTTTTTGCATTTAGTGCTGCGTTTTTTGGTGCAAAATTCAGCAAAAATTATTGGTACATCGACTCAGGGGCAACTAGGCACATGACTATGCATCGAAACTGGATGACTGAATTGAAGAATTTTGGAAGCTCAGACATTAAGGCCGCTATTAACGGCACTATGAAGGTAGAGTGCGTTGGAACAGTTCAACTGGCCGTAAATATAAACGGCGAACGCGCCTATATACAAATGAAATATGTACTGTGTGTACCAAGCTTGACAGCAAATTTAATATCAGTAAGTCAACTTGTGCTTAAGGGCTATAAAGTGATTTTTTCTGTCAATAAATGTGAAATACTCGATGAAAAAAATAATTTGCTGGCATTTGGCTTACGCGAGAATGGCTTGTTCAAGCTTTGTGGAATTCTTTCTGCAAATAATTTGGCATTAGTTGCCAAGACTGAATACTCTATAAATTTGTGGCATCGCATATATGGGTGAAGACATCAGTGCATGTGTTGCCTGTTGTAAAGGAAAACAATCAAGAAAACCTTTTTCAAATAGTGGATCCAGAGCCAAGCAATTACTAGAGCTAATTCATGCGGACTTAGCGGGCAAGATGAATACAAGATCGATTGGCGGCAGTTACTATGTGTTAGTACTGGTGGATGACTACAGTCGACGTACGTTCGTATACATGCTAAAAAATAAAAGTGAAACGTTTAAGAAGTTTTGTGCATTTAAAAACTTAGTTTCGAACCAAACCGGATTAAAAAAAAAACATTTTTGAATTGATAATGGAACTGAATTCTGTTCAAATGAATTCGGCCGATTTTTTGTACAGAATGGTATTCGACATGAAACTACAGTCCCTTATACACCCCAGCAGAATGGTTTAGCGGAGCTGACAATACGAACTATATGTGAAAAAGCCAATTGTATGATTCAAGATGCGAATCTAGAAAAGAAATTCTGGGGCGAAGCTGTGAATGCAGCAACATATATTAAAAATCGAACTGTAACAAGAGTATTGAACTATAAGTCACCCATGGAAATTTGGGACGGTAAGAAACCCGACATAAGTCATTTTCGAGTTTTCGGATCTCGTGCTATGGCGTACATTCCAGACGTTAAAAGGCGTAAGTTTGATGCAAAATCAAAGGAATATTTGTTTGTTGGATACTGCGAAAGTCAAAAGGCGTATCGTTTAATGGATAAATGTACTTATGAGGTGATAGCTAGCAGAGATGTCGTGGTGTTCGAAGGAGATGAAAGCCAGCGTTCCATTGTCGAGCAAAATTGTCCTGCTGATGATGTTGACTTAGAGTTGGCTGTTGAGGCTGAAAGTGAAAACGAGTCGAGTGTTGTCTCGTCGTTAAATGCAAATGGCGTGCAACATGGCCATAACAATGGTGCGAATGGCGTGCGACATGGCCAAAACAATGTTGCATGTGAAAATATTTTAAATATAGAAAAGGGTGTGCAACATGACCTTGACAATGTTGCAAATGATAATGTAGCTAACGGCGTGCAGCACGGCCAAAACAGTGCTGTAATACATCATATTAATCAAGAACTGAGTGGCGATTCTCAGGATGGCAAAGATGAAGGTGATACCACTTTGTGCGGTGAAAGCAGTCTCGAATTAGATGATGATGACCAAGATTATGAACCTGATACGGATGTTAGCCTCAATAATCAAACTGCGTCAGATTTTACAAGGCGTTCAGCAAGAGCAGCTAAACCGGTTGAGAGGTTCGAGTTTACACATTTGGCAACTACGGCAGTTGATGGTGAGCCAACAAGCGTACGTGAAGCTTTAAATTGTGACGAGAAGTTACATTGGAAGCAGGCGATGGATGCAGAGTATCAATCACTTATGCAAAATGGCACTTGGCAGCTTGTAAATTTGCCGGCTGGTCGTAAATGCATAAATTGTAAATGGGTCTTCAAACGGAAAATGGATTTAGAAGGAAAAACTGAGCGTTACACAGCGCGTGTTATTGCCAAAGGGTGCAGTCAACGAGAAGGCGTGGACTATTTTGAAACATTTTCACCTGTAGTCCGATATTCGTCAATAAGGCTGCTCATGGCGATGGCGGTAAAATTTGGTTTACGAATTGATCAGATGGACGTTATTACTGCTTTTTTGCACGGGGATGGCAACGAAACCATATTTCTGCGTCAGCCTGAGGAATATGATGACGGAAGTGGACGAGTTTGTCAACTTCGAAAGGCTATTTATGGCCTTAAGCAAGCGAGTCGCCAGTGTAACTTCAAATTTAACGAAGTTTTATTTAAAGCTGGGTACCAGCGATGTAAAACGGATTCGTGCACCTATCTACGACGAAATGGCGAGTCTATAGTGAACGTAGCAGTTTATGTCGACGATCTGCTTATATTTTACAACGACAATCAATGGCGAGACCAGCTTAAATTAACGCTGTCTAAACATTTTCGCATGAAAGACCTTGGTCATGCTACAAATGTTTTAGGCATTCAATTTGAATACAATTTTGAAAACGGTAACATTAAGCTGTCTCAACGAAAATATGTCGAGGAAATATTGAAGCGATTTAATATGCTTGATTGTGATCCTGTGAAAATTCCAAGCNAAAAATGTCTAAAGTTCCTTATCAGGAAGCGGTTGGAAGCATTTTATATTTAACCCAGTGTACCAGACCTGACTTGGCATTTAGTGTGGCAAACGTGAGCCAATTTAATCAAAAACCAGGCCAAGCCCATTGGAAAGCCGTTAAACGAATATTGCGATATTTAAAAGGCACTATGGACTACCAGCTTACCTTTAACAAGCGAGGTGCATATAATAAATTATGTGGCTTTGCCGACGCTGACTGGGGGTCCAGTTTTTGTGACTTCCGTTCATGCTCAGGATATGTTTTCTTGTGGCAAGGGGGAGCTATTTCTTGGCTTTGTAAGAAACAACCTACCGTGGCCCTAAGTACTACGGAGTCGGAATATATGGCGCTAAGCGCTGCAGCACAAGAAGCTATTTGGTTAACCCAATTGCAAGCAGAAATTGTTGATCGTGTTGGCACAGATGTTACCATTTTTGCGACAATAAAAGCGCTATCATTCTTACTGAAAATGGTACTTACAGTGCAAGAACTAAGCATATAAGCATCAAGCATCATTTTGTACGTGAACTCGTAAGCAGCGGAAAACTAAAAATACAGCATATTAACACTTTGGAAATGGTTGCTGACATTTTAACGAAGGCGCTTCCTATATCAAAGCATACCTTTTGCGCCATGAAAATGGGTTTAGTGAATGCCAATTAAGTTTGTATTTTTTAATTTTTCAATGAATTTGTATTTTAATAGATCATCAATTAAGAGGGAATGTTGTAAATATTAATTAATGAATTTTTCTCTCAGTGCACATTGGCAGATGTCAATTGTAACACATGTATATATGCTTCTTCTTTCATTTCCTTCTTCTGAATAAATTGTCTGAGTGAATAGAAGCGCAAAATCTTTACTCTGTTTTAATTTCGTTTTTTCTATCCACTGCAAAAACACTAATTTCTTCACAAACCAACGCCAACGCCAAAGCCAACGCGAAAGTTCTATGTGGACCGGCCTTAAGAATACGTGTGAGTTGATCTTCCACAATTGTGGTATGAAGCGCCGACCACTGCTTCAAATCTAGGTCTGCGATATGTACTCGTTGTTAAAGCGAAAGTACACAACGTCCATTGCGTCACCGACACCGTCACCGTCAATGCCAGCGTCAACGGTGCTTATGCGGCAAGTTAAGGCTCCGTTATGCATACTTGGCATGGCTTGAGAGCTGTCACATAAGAAATCTGTTAAATGAGCCTCGCGTGTAATCGGTTATCGAACGCACAGCACTACATACGTAGAAGTCTGTTGGTTTTTGATTTCTACGTAAAAATGGTATAGCAGTGCATGCAATGCCAAGTATGCATAACAGAGCCTTTACACACTACATAGTTGTGTATTCGTATTCTCCAGCAAAAAATATCAGGTAACTTGCCAGTAACCAAATTTCGGAGAGTAAGCCAATATTTACTCCCAATGAGTGAAATATGCAAGAAAGTACCAAAACGCAAAACCAGCAAGAAGTTGCTAGTTTTATGAACAGCTGATTAATTTGTTATTTTCCGATGCAATTTTCTTAGAAATTTAGTATTTTCCATCTTATTATAAATTTAAATAGGTTTATTTGGTCAATTGCAACTCTAAAGGCACCACAAACAATTATTTTGTTAATGTGAATAACATTAAGCATCATGCCATCAGCTGTTTTTCTTACTAGCAAATAGTTGCTAGTAAAAATTTATCCAGTAAAAATCCCGTAAAACTTGAAAGTTCAGCTTTCATTTTTGCTCTCTCAATTTCCCCTCTTTTGCTAGTTTCTTGCAAGTTTTTGCGTACGAAAACGACATCCAGTAAAAACCCAGTAGGATTTACTGGATAGTGCGTACGCGAACAGGGCTACTTTTGCCTCGCAAAATCAAAAACTCGCTGCTACTCTTTGCAAAAATTGCGTTTTTACTTTTCTTTTATCCTATTTTACATTTCTTATCTAAATAAATCCAAAAATTTTCACAAACTGAAAAAATTTGTTTTTTGTTATTTTTTGGCCATTTAACAATTATATTCAA
>NW_016161631.1:0-49695 GCF_001687245.7 Rhagoletis zephyria
TATGCCATTGTAGAGGTATTCAATAGGAGTCGCTCGCTTTTTAATACGGCCTTTTGCTAAAAGTGCGCGCTGCTGTAACGCGGTTTTTCTTTAAAACCAAAAAAAAACAAAGGCTCTCACTTTGGCTTAATTAACCTGTTGGTATTGTGTGGTCACAGTTATCTCGTTGACATATTTGGTTTTTTATGTTTTTATTGTAAGTGTGTATGTATGTACATATGTGGTTGTTATAAGGGTGAATACGAACTTGCTGATAGCCACGTTTTTAAATATGTATTGGTTGATATCAGTTTTTAGCGGCAATGATAAAAGTGAGATGTTTTTTTTTTTAACTGAATCAGAAATTAAAATACGTACATACACTAATAAAAATCATGAGTTTTTTTTTTCATTTCGTGGTGGATTTATTAAAAATGTTTGCTCCCCACGACAGCGTGAAATCCTTTCATTCTCGCTTATACTGCTGGCAATTATTCACAAATCGAAATCGAATAACCGTTCGCTTTTCACTGACCGCTCACCATCGAGCAGTCTGAGATTCGAAATTATTCGACTAGTGACAGTTAGATACAACTAAATTATTGTTTTTAGCACGGTTGGGTTTTATGCATAAGCAAAAGTATTCAAATATACAAAAACAATCCGCTGGTTATTGAAAAAAAAAACCAACTACATAGTCGAAATATCAACGGTTAGTCAACTAAACACTTGAACGGATAGTTGAAAAAATCGAAAACTATAACTCTATTAAGTGAAGTCGACTATGTTTTGACACGGCTTTTGATAATCGATTAACCGATTTAACGATAAGAAAATTTGACTATGATCCTTAGAGTTCTTTTAAGTTTTCAATTTTTTTAAGTTTTTTAAATTTTCACCAATACTATCTTTATAATAAATTATATGTTCGATTCTATTAAGGCATTATCACATTAAATGTTGTCACATATTACTATTTTTGCGAATTCGTTAAATATTTGTTATGGGTAAATGTACTGTGGTGTAAAAATACATTATTTTCATCGCACAAGACAACCCTACAAAATTTTTTCACAGTGATAAAAGTATATATGTAAATAACTCGCAACGCTACATATGTAGCTAAATGCGAAAAATGTTTCTTTTTTTTTGTTAAGAAAAGTTGGTTATGTAAAAATATTCCTGAATGAAAATGATAAATGACCACACGAGCATAAATCATATTCGCGCTTCCAAACAACGGTGTAACTACAGCAGCTGGCGCACATATATGTATGTATGTACATGCAAACACATATTCGCTTACAGGCAGAACAGCAAACTGACAACAAGCAGTTATGGCGCTCTAGACCCAGCTGCAATCCAGAAATATTTGGAAAACAGCAAAATGGCTAACAATGAGGTCGGAATGGAGGTATGTAAGTCTGAAGGGTGCATAGAAGCTGAGAGAACGAACGCGAATTTAAAGGTGAATTGGAAAAAAAAAATCGCTATATTTCCTGACACTTTTAATGCTCTTGACAATAACACTTTTACGCACATTGCAATAAAAAGGAAGTCAATTTAGCAACAAAATACCAACGCGAACACTTGGTAGTAGCACCCAGATTGTCGAGCAGCTAGTTGATATGCCACCCTAACAAACGCAATCCTTTTCTCCTTGGGTTTTTTTTTTACTACAAAAAATAATTTCCAATATTTGTATTTAGTTAGTAAGATAAAAGTGGCTATACCAATTTGGGTCTGTAAAATTGGCTTATCGAAAATTATGCTTCATTTATGATATTGAATAATTATGCAGATTAACGCCTAATTATACAACAATTTTAAAACAAACCAAAATTATTGCCTTTTTAAGTCTACTTTTTTCAAAGATTTACTCCAGACTTAGCAGAATTACATAGCTATTTAAATAAGGATAGAAAAATTTTTTTTATTGTACCACACTGTCTCATATTATAAAGTTTGCAGGCAAGAGTTGGTCTTAGACAGCTTAAGAAGCCTCTTTTACCACCCGCGGTCAGCTACCGTACTAAAGGGTTTTTCGTTCAGAGCAGGCTGATTCGACTCCAAGGCAAGAAAGAGGCCGACGATTTGCCCAAGATCTACTGTAGTTTACAAGTTAGGGGAAATGAACTCTGTCATACGTGGCAACTGCGCTCTGATATCAATATCTCCCATGCCAACCTGATTTGGAAGCATTACGCGGCGGCCGATATAGAAGTGAGGGCTATCAGATTAGATATTTACCTTTATAATCGGTGCTACTCTAGTCGTAGCGAATAGTCCTGCTCTTAGGTGGCGTCTCCACTTCTTGTAACATGCTGGCAGAAATTCGCTAGAAAATTTTTGAGAGAACGCAGCTACAACAACTCGACAAATAAACTTCAAGCATCCTTCAATGTACTCATTAGACATATGTTTCAGAGGCTGCCACGCGCACACTTAACACTTAAAGCGATGTATGTGAAGAAGGCTTCATTGGGAGACTGGGTTCTTATCCGTTTTTTCTGGAATGATGTGGAATAATTCTGTTTGGGACTGTTCAGAGTGTCCAGAAATCTTCCTCTGACAATAAATACAACGTTCTCAGTGTAGGTAATATTCCGCAAACTGCTCTATTTCAGCTCTTCCAGAACGTCGTTGACCACCGTGATCCAGAGAAAGGGTGACTGTAAGCCCCTTGCGTAGTACTGGCGCTTATTCCATGTGGGACGAAGACCCTGCACGTCAACTAAATATAATTCTCTCAACACATGATTTGTTTATACTTACATTATTTTGTTATAGTTACCAATTATGTGTTGAGAGAAATACATATATGTAGCTTTCTTTTGTACACATACATTTAAATTCTTTTAACAGCAAAAAAACAAACAACGATGCTAATAACAAAGCATGTTAAACTAACTGTAAATCCGATAGTTTGTTAACAAGTTTGCCGCTTTCATACATCCACTACCGGCGTTAATGAAGCAGGAATCACACAGAAGGCAGGAAAAGCCTGAAAAAACAAAAGTTAAACAATGAGAAATTTCAAATCAAATAAAACCCAAGAGAATAGAATTTTGCAAATGAACAAATATATATAACAAATATATATATATATTTCCGCTAAACAAATGATATGAAATGAAGCCACAGCTTTGAAGAAAATTTATTTTAACTGATGACAAGAATTCAGCCCAACATATTTAGAACGAATCACTTTATACATTAAATTTGAGCAAAAGGCTACTGTTAAAGACTATAGAAACTTTGATTAATACTAGCGTAAAAAGGAGTAATAGTATGATTTTCCGTAGCTTAATTTTTGCTAAAATTTTCAATTTTATTGACAGGCAACATGCGAACTTAAAAGGCATGCACCCATATTCTGCAATCGATTTTTTATTTCGCTTTTTTGTACACACTTTTAAATTAAAAAAAAAAAAATAACATAAATTTACTGCTACAAATCTCCACCCCCTGTCGTTCGTCGTTCGCCGTGCCGCTCGTTAACTGCAAACGCGAAAAAGCAATTTGCGCGCTATCAGCTACAAATAATCTTCGAAAAATTTCGGCTTGCAATAATCTAACGACAATAGACAGCAGCAACAACCACAACAACAACACAAAAAAGAGGAACACGGAGAAAATTCTACATTTATCCTTTGAAAGCAATCTACGCAAGTTGGCGCGCTGCTGCAGCTTGTTGCCGGCTTTGTTGCGACAGTTTGTGCATATTAACACAGCATGTTGCATGCCTCAATCAAATTCGCTATTATTAGAAACGCACGCACCCCTTCCAACCGCCAGCAATGGCAATTGTTGTCGCACCCACACTAATGCTAGGGCGCACACAGAGATGCATACACAGATAGATAGCGTCGAGCAGATATCAACCACCGTTTGGCCCGCCCACATGCGTATTTTATGGCATTTATTGATCGGCATCAACAGCGCGCCAAAACTTTGAGTTTTATCAACAACAATCGGCGTTGTGTTTGCCATGCGTTGCACGTTTGGCGGCGGACCGAGACGGGAGGATGTTGTGTGCCACACATGTCACTGCAATCAGCGCAGCTACAAGGTCCTGCTCACTTCGTCGCAGACGACGATTATGTCACTTCAAGCAGCCACACTCCTCCTGGCTCAGCAGCGGCAGCGTATTGCCACCCTGACAAATGAGGAGTTGTGAACTTTTCTTTGCACCCCCTCTCCGACTGCCACCCATTCCACCTGCTAAGGCTGTGCTACATTTCCTTCTTTTGTTGTTGTTGCCTGAACAAAAGCTGTTGAACTTTGATTTCTTGTCATTCGCCAGCGCCAGCGCCAGCGCTGGTTCCAGCTATCTGGTTGACTGCTGGTTTCGTGCTCTGCAGCGGTCCTTGCCCTGCTGCTTGCTGCCCCAGCTGTAATTCTAGTTGTTCAACTGTTTGCTTGGCACTTTGAGTGATTTTCACGGCTGTCAAGGATTTTCACACCCAACTCAGATGCTTCCCTCCAGCCGAAAACATCCTTGGCTGCCAATAATATTGAGCATCAGAATAAGTCGATGTTTGCTTTGGCAAGGAAAAACTGCCCAGAAGGGTGCAAATGTATAAGATACGCCAGACTTTAAGAATGTTATGGCAATCGAATGATTTGGAGAAGTTCAGAAAATGATGTACGAAAATAAGATAAAGTTGAAGGTCTTGCATTAAGAAAAAGTAAAGGGATTAGTTTGCACGTTTCCACTTGTAGTTGTAGCGGATAATACCAGGCAGCAGCAACGAAACATTCACATAGCTACTTTAAGGTGTGATCAAAGAAATAAAAAAACAAGTGCTGCACATTGCAATAGACAAAAAATACATTGACTTGGTTCACTAACCCACATTTTGCTAATAAATCGAGTGCGAGCCAGCAATAAAAACTTGAAGTCAAGAAGCTAAATACTTTCGAAATGGACAGCCGATCGGTGCATATATATCCATGCACAATCAATTAATATTGTTAGGTCAGAGTAGCTTGACTTATCCGTGAGATTTCTTTCCCTCCTTTGGGTGCTGATACCCAGTAAACAGCGACTCAACTCCATTGTTGAATACAAAGCGATTTGTCAATATATCCATTACTGTCTTAATGGCTGCCTATGCATATCTGAGTAGTTCACTTGCAAACAGCGTTATGTGATTTTATAACACAAAAAAATTCATTGAGTAAACCTGAAAATTTAATAAAATTTTTCTGAGCTTGACCTTGGGATCCTCTAGATCCTTGGAATTTCAAAAACGCCCCATCTCATCACAGTTTTTGAACCGAATTCTGAGATAGGGCGTTCTTCAACCAAATTCTGAAGTAGGGTGCTCTTCAATCAAATTTCGAAATAGGTCGTTCTTGAAAAGTTTTTTGAGATAGGGTGTTTTCGAACTGGCTGCCGAGATAGGTCGATCTTCCACTCATCAGACGATATATATTTTGATCTGGAAAATTCGTATCTGAGAGACTACACGTCAGTAAAATGAGAAATTTTCAGTCACTCCAGTGGTCGAGGGTTAAGCCTCATCCTTTCGCAGGCTGGTCACTCGCACACACTGGACGCAAATATGGAAAGTCATGCATTTAATGCAAAATATGTAAAAATATCCATTAACGATTGAATGCCATTTTAAAGGAAATTTCTTGATTCGTAAAGTTAACCATTCGGATAGGCACTTCATTTGTTGAGTTTGGTTCCTTTTGTGTATTGCGATTTAAGCAAAATTTCTGGTTTATAAAATTCATCATGGGGAAAATATTTGTTCATATTTATGCTAGCGAATATGAAAGCCTTGTGCCCCCACAAATAAGGAATACTTAGTCAAATATAGCTTTGCTTACGCCTACTTTACATATCGAACGCTTATGTTCAATACATACTATCTGCAATTTTCACAATAATTACTTCCTGGTGTTAGAACCCGTCATCATTGATGTTAGTTTAAACTTTGCAATTCAAACAAAAATTCTTCTAAGCGATAAAGAAGATAAACATTAACACCATCGAGACAGTTAAGTCTTAGGTGGATTTTAATTCAAAATCTCATTTTTCTGAAAGCTTTAGATAGGCTTTATTAAATATAAGCCCTCGATATAAAAACCGCATTCTTCTGAAAATAAAGAGAAATTTTTGTTGAAAAATTTTAGATTTTCCTAAAATAATTTTATAGCAAACTTGACACTTTTCATCGTATCATTATCATTACCTCGATGGATACGGCTTTTTGAGCTTCGTATCTGTCGAGAAAAACTGCATTTGTGAATTCCTCGTAGTGTCGAGACTTTTTGATTTGCTGCCACTCTTGATTTACCCTTCATATAGGCAACTTGATTTGCTGATATATGGGTCCGTAGAAATATATTTATGTTGAACTCTAAATCTAAAATTCTTCCAAATACTTTCAGTAAGAACAAAGTGGACCTTATAAACTTGCTAGCTTTGGTTTGGTAAACCCCTGCCTCTCGTAATTCTAGAAAAGTATCGGGAGCAGCACGCTATCTTCCTCTTGCATAAGTGTGGGAAGTATGCCGTCTGAAGTAGAGGACTTAGATGAGTTGGGTGATTTCAATGCCCAGCACCAACATGTTATGCCATAATTGGATTTTCTCCCTATTCAATGCTGCCAGAAAAGTAGTATTCTACAAATCCTCCAGCGAATCGTTTCGGCCATTGGTACCTTCACCATCCTCTTTCCGTATTAGCAATGGCATCGTAAGTGATTTAGAAAAAATTTCCGCAATCTTGACACTTAGGATGTTTTCGCAATACCACAGAAGACCTCCAAGTAATTTTTTTTACAGCGAAGAGGGATCACGACGCAAGCTGCGATAGAGTGAAAAAGAGACAGAAATGTCGCAACCATTCTCAACATTTTTTAATAGCTCCGAAACTCGAGTCACTCAAGCAAGACGGGCGGAGAACAGTAAAAATACGGTTCCAAAATAGCAAGTCGTTCTTAGCCGATCGAATATTTACTGAGTTGTTCAAAGAAGATAACGAAGAACTAGTAAGGAGCTAATCTTCTCACGAATATATGTACGGAGATAAAATTTCTATGACATTAAAAATAAAACTAAGCCCAAATGACAGCTAAATTTTAAAGCATACCCCGGAGCAGTTGGGGATCAGACACCTGAAAATATAATGATGCTTACGAATACTAAAGAATACGGTCTGCGGTTGTTACGACCGAAGAAACTTTGCCAAGGAGAGCGTAAAGTTGTGACCTCAGATGCTTATTTATATCACGTAATATTCTCATTTAACAAAGCCTCGTTTTGCACTTAAAGAGAAACGTGTGGCGCCTCCAACGCAAAACAAAATGCTTGAGTAAGTACATGGATAAATGCATATGTGGAGAGAATAAAATAAAAAAAAAATTATGAACGAAAATTAACGCAGAAATAGCGACAAGTATAAATTCCAAATTAAAGACTCGCCCATTGAAGGCGCTTAAATCACAACTCCTACTTTGAATTATGCATTTGGAGCGCTGGCACTTAAATGCGTTGGCTTTGCGACAACTCTGATCTTGGGCAATAAAATGGCATTTACGCTTATCGCGTCGTCAAACTGGCCATTAAGTGAGTCTGGCGCGCGGTGTCAGGCAGACAATGCGCTCAACAAATAAGCGAATGCATTAACGTCCATCGGTGGCGGTGGCGGTGGCGGTGGCGCTAGACCAGCATGCAACAGCAGCAACGACATCAAAAAAGAACCAAACCCACAATATTCGCATGAAAACCAAAATAAAAAAAGATCCAATAAAAATTAGTGCAGCATACGGTGAAAATACAGATTGTAACAACATTAAAATCAACTGCAACTGCAAAAACAACATCAACAAGGTGGAATGCTCTGAGAGCAGACTTGCAACAATATGCCGCCAGCGCCAGTGACAACACCAACGCCACCAACGCCAACGCCAACGTGCCGCGTAACGTGCTTTATGACTGTCTCCGACTAACGACCAGTTTTCAAGTTATTCAATCAGAGTACCCTTTGCTGCAGCTCGCGCACTTCTTCTGCCACCCTGCTGCCCAGCTTCTTCTTTCTTTTCGTTCGGCAATCTTTTTTTCCTTTTAACAGTTCCATTGCGTCCTCGGTCGTCGTCCAGCGTTCATACTTATTTGCATGTGGGCATATGTTTACTCTGGCTGCCGCAATCTTAACGCTTCCATTGTTTTTCCAGCTGCTGCAATTGTGTTTGTTGATTTTTATTCCATTGTTGTTGGTGTAACGTACATGGCCATGCATTCTCGACTCCCTGCCCTCGGTGCGCATTCGCATTCGCATGCCCTGCAGTTGGGGTGAGCCATGCGTGATAAATGACATCGATCACATACGAGTCTCGCCTGCATTTTTTATGCTTCCAGAGCCTCCACACCCCCGCTGCTCTAATTCTGCCTGTACGAACGGTCAGCCATTGTCTTCTCCACATTCGCCACCTTCGCCGCGTTGAGTGCTTGTAATGCGTTGTCATTTCGCCCATTTACCCATACAGAGATGTGCATGTGTGTGCGGGCGCATATGTATGGGTAAGTATCGGCATATGTCACGCTGTCCTCCACTGCCCACTCTTGCTGGTGCTGCCGACGGCTCTTGGTTGCCCTGCGATTGGGTTTTAAAATGTCGTCTGCATTGTCTGCGCCTGTTAATTTTGTAATCCTTTTACGTGGCCCAGTCATCGGAGGCGTTGGTGGCTGTTGCTGGTGGAGCTGGTGACTCTCCCCGGTGCGGCTGTCGCTTGATGGCCTCAAATAAATGTCAAACGGCCTGCCAGTCTAGCGGCTCCGCACTTCTGCCTGGCTGCGGTGACCTGTACCTCTGCTGCTGTGCCTGCCATCGGGTTGCCACCCTTGCCCCCGGCTAATGAAATCTGCTGCGCACTGTGGCAGTAAGTGCTGCAATCATTTTAGTAGTTGTTGTTACTCTTTGCTGATATGCCACCAGTATTTCAGTGGAACGAACGTTTGCATTGGCCGGTGGGAAGTGTGCAACTTATGAAGGTAATGGCTGAGGTGCCGAGGTAGCGTGTGTAGGATACATACATTTTGTCGCGATGTCATTTCGTGTGAGACATAGCATTAATTTACAGATTAATTGCCGTTTCGTTGCGCATATCTTGTTTGACATTTGTTTCTCTTTTACAATGTTGCTTGTGGAATGAAATTTGTTGGAAGCATTTTTATTGTCTTTCATTTGTCTATGAGCACTTTTTCTCATTCTATAGTTTTAACTTTAATCGGAGCTGTATTTAAATTTGCTTTTAAGCTCTTGGCATGTCAATAATTACCCCGATCCTTTTTTATGCAGGTGATACATGCAGTGATAACGTGGATATTTTCTGAAAATTTTTAAAAAATCTGTAAGATATTCTTTACGATAACCGCATGCTTATTTGTAAAGAAATTTCACCATTTTTTAAATTGATTGTTTCTTCTGAGGAAGTTAGGAGGTAAATAATCCTGAAACAAATTTACGTCGTCCTTTGTAACGAGCCGACCGACTCTTACAAATACATATTTCAAAAATATATACGGTGGTGTTTCTTTATGTACAATCATAACTGGAGTACAATTAAGCCCAAAATTTTGCATACGATTTTAACCATTTTGTTAAAAATTAATATGTGTTTAATTATCCTGTAGAATCATTTCTAGAAAATACCTTGCACTAAAAGTGTCACAAAAGTCAGACTTAATTACTTGCAAAGATTTGCTTCAGATATGTATATCAAGCTTACCACATACATACATACATACATACATAAGTAATTTTTGGTAGACTTTTATCTAACTATCAACATGAATTTTAAAAATCATTAGCGAAAAATTGTTTGGATAATAATTCGAAGTTGCATTTGCATTTATTGGGTCATATCTGCGGTCAAACTACTAATAATGTATTGAAATCAATAGCCTAGGCTAATCCTTTGGTCCCTGCTCATGATAATCACATACACCTCTCTTGCAAAGCGTCCTATCTTCCTCGATTGCGTATTTTATTAGCGGTTCTAAAAACCTAGGTCACCGACTTGATCAAACATTACCGCGACACCCAGTGTCATCTTCACGTAAAGGCCTGTTTATCCAAACGCTCGCATTGTCGACGAGGGACCAATGGGGTTCGGAGAGAAGGTCGGTTTCGCTACTGTTTCGCGGAAATAGAATTGTGCCATTTAAGCCTGCTAGTTCAATTGTTGTGGCGTTTAAACGAGGGCCAGAAAGAGTACCAAAAAAGGATATTCATTCACGTTGCATACTGGATATTAGAGCGATTGATTCGGTTTTTCCAAACCGGTTTCCACCGGGTTTTTTTATATCTATAGGGGTTTTCTTAATCTTGATTTCTCGAATATCGCCTGCCCCCACCTGGCTACGCCCATGTCCACCTCATAACAAACTGTTTTATGTCAGAAGTACACTCGGAGGTTTGACATTGTCTGCCGAGGCGGCCGCTATTTGAAACAAAATTTGTTTGATGCTGCTGTAGCCAGAAGTTGAACCAGTGTCAGTAGGCACATCCAAGCACTCGGCTACACCAGTCAGAGGACTACTCAAATCCGAAAATGTTAGAAAAATGCAATAAGGTATTAAAATATAGTTAAAAAGTTAAAGTTATTTTGTTTTGCTCTCTTCTAATAAAAGCTATCTTTATTGTTAATAGTTCTACTATAATTTTTGGCCATAACATAAGCATATTCTCTGTGTGAAAACTATATAATTTGAAAATCGGAACCGGTTTTTCGAGTAGCGATTTTTCGAATAACTCGAAACCCGGTTTTGGAAGGAAGGCAATTAACACTGTGCCACAGCCAAAACCAGCCCGCACTTTGCTGATATTTTCTGAAATTATATATATCCAGGTATAAAACACTCGATGGATTTGCAAAAGTTAGCTGGTATTTTTATTTTATGGCCTACTAAATTCTTCATGTCTCGGCCTAAGTACTTTTGAAAGAAGTGGGAAAAATTGTTAAAGTAAATGTCTGTGCGAAATTAAGGTTCAGACTTATGAGTAGTGCACTTGCAAACACCGTTATGTGAATTTATAATAATAAGCCATAAATTAAAAAAAAAACACTACGACAAAAAGTAACTTCTAAATTGAACCTTTTTTTAATACCTGAAATTTAGGATAAATAAGAACCTAATAACATTATAACATAACATAACACAACATACCGTTAACAGTCTATATGACCTAAAGCACTTTTTTGTGGCTGTAGCAGCGACCTTATATGTATATCTGCGCTCGCACTCCTGGCAACTGTAGAACGTTCTGCCGTCTATCATATATTCTCTCATTCTCTAGCTGTTCGCACTATTCCTCCACTTGACGTTTCTTGCTGTCGAATATTCTACGTCTTTCATCAAACATTCTGCCATTTGCGTGTTGTTCGCTTCACGTTGCCGCAGATTCGACACAATGTCAATCCACTAACGACCTTCCAAATTTGCTTTTTGCGGGGTTTCTTTAAGTAAAGCTCTAGCGGGAGCTAATGGGTTAAAATGTTCTACGAAAAAACTTCCCATAAAATTTTACTATATACCGTTGATTTCGCTCAGACACTAATTTTAACCATTTTTTCACCTCACTTTTCACCATAATCGTCTTTGTCTGTGTAATAAAATAAATAAATGGTTCGGGTAAGGGTTTCGTTAATGAGGTATCGAAAAGGGTATCACTCAAAAACGTCTGTTTTTTAAGGCATTGGAGGGCCGAGTTCTGTGACTCCAAAAAGTAGTAGCGGAGAGTGCTCATCATAAGGTGAAATTGATTGCAGCATTGATTGACGGCATTCTTAAAATGATGCATAAAATGTCCAACGTTCTATCACATAGTTTTTGATTTTCTTATCTTTTGTTGCTATTTTAAATTCGGCTCGGTTTAAGGATCGAATAAAATGGACTCTAAACACGAATATCTTTCGCCATTTTTACATTTTTTTATTAACTTGCTTTTAAAGTTGGTTCTTCTAGTCAGTAAATAAAAAAATGCATATTTTACGCTTGCAAAGTGAGCTTACCTGAATCGAAAGTCCATTGCGAAAACCACATCATGCATTATATTTGTCACGTATGGATTAATATAATATGCTCATTTGTATGTATGTATGCATGTATATCTATAGTACACTCACCCGAGCTGAAAACTTTCAATTTTGAATTCAATCAGTCAAAAGCGGCAAAGCGGTGCAGACAGCGGTGGCCAAACACCAGCCCCTACCTAACCCAAAAGGCGCCACATCACAGCAGTCCATTGAGCGTTGTTGTTCGCCCACAACAAATAAAATGCAGACACTCCTATATAAACAGACCACTGTGCTGGTATGGGTACTAAAGTTTTATGCACAATATAAACAAATGTGAATGCAAAAATATTGTGGAAAAGATTTGAGTGAGTGAGATGAGAAGGGAGCCATTTTGCTTGTGACAAATTAAAAATAAAGCGTCATATTTATTATGCACAAAAACACAAGTAAATTTGTATTGCATACTCAACTTCAAGTGAATGTATGTGTGTGTGTGTGAATGTTGGTGAATGAGGTTGCATATTTAAATAAACCATACCAACCATTTTTCTATATATGTTTTTGTTAGTCTTTAAGCCTTTACACTCATATATATATGTATGTATGTAGGTAAGCAATTCATGTGTCGCCATTTGTTGATTTTCCAACTCCCGCATACATGCATAAATATGTATGTATGTAAACATGTTTGTATTAGTGCGGTTTTTCTTCATTTATAATTAATAGCAGTACTGGCACGAACCGTTACCCTTCCCTTACAGCAGCTCAGTTAGCCTAACGGTGATGTGTGTAGTGTGGCAATAGCTGCCCATTGCATGCAACAGTGGATTGTAAAGTCAAGCAAAAACTCCCTGCAGGGAAACCGCAAACTAGTCAGTCAAATTTCACTAGAGGCGTTTTTATAGTTTGGTAATACAAAACCAAAATTTGTGTTAACATTGTAACATTTTAGGCCCTTTTCGAATCTAACAAATAACAGCAAGCATATCTGCTAACTTAGCTACAGCCAAAGTTATGCAAATGCATATTTCTTACAAAGACAAGTTTAATTTCTAATCGAAAAGGCATTTCTTTGAAAATAACTTAAAATCGCACACATGGAAAAAGCAAAAAGATTGACAAAATCATGATACATACTTTATTCCATCTGTCGTTTTTAAAACTGGTTCGTAAGTAGTATAGAATTTTGGACTAGTTCGGAACTAGCGAAAAAGGGATGCAGCGGGGGGCAATTGACACTTCCTAGCCTAGGACATTGCAATGTTAAATTCGCCAGTGCCTAGCCTATGCAAAAGAGAATTAACGCGCACTAGTCATGGTTCGAAATTCTATAGTACAGAACCAATTCGGCACTGATGCGTTTCCCGACAGGGCCGACATAAAAAATATAGTATATACACACACACACATACATATGTACAAATTTTCTTTCATACAAGTGCACATGCCTACACATAGCAATGGCGTCAACCACCGACTATTTACTTAAATAGCAGCGACCATTAAAGTACCCAAGTGGAATTGATTGCAGGCAATGTATCCTACTATTTACATGGTGGCGATGAATAACTGTTACCCAGGTTTTTTTTTGAGAAATAAAAGGGTTCTTTATAGATTTTGCAAAAAAAGTATTTTATTGTAAATTTTCCACATATCTTACTTTAATTTTATTTATTAGTTTATAATTTTCCCATTATATGTAATGCAATAAATAAGCGAAAATTGTCTTGAGGCGACTTTTATTACGTTGGATTAGAAACCGATTTGTAATGAGTTTTCAGAAAATTATCCACCCTCCTGTGCAATTTATATAGTTACTGATCTCATTAAGCAAAATATTTTATGTACATTTTTTAAACCAGACAAAACGCACATCCAACTCCGTTATTAATATCAGCTCCTAAATTCATGCGTCGGGTGTACGAAGGTCGGTTTCACCCGAACTTAGACCCCCTTATATGAATAGGAATTAGCTATCTTTCTTTCTACTCCACAAACCTTTCACTTCCCTGCTGGGTTCATATTGGTGCCTGTGATATGGCCTAGTAGTCACTCTGGCATCCTTACTCGCCCATTTGCTAGTGGCGATATGCAAACAAGCGTAAATACATTCACACGCACCAAATTAACGCAAGCATATACAAATACACATACATACGTAAATAAATAAAATATTGAGGTGCACTTATGTGTGTTGCATGTATTTCCTACTGCTTGCAACTTTGATAAGTTTTAACCGTAAAGTGTCGTTTATTTCGATATTATTACCGCAGGCACGCAAAGCTAAATATGTACCTCTGAAAATGGGAATGATTGAATGGGAATGGCTTGTAAGGTGGCTAAATCGCATGGACGGAGTTTTTGCATTAAAATATGTATATATAAAAGTAATTGTAGATGGAACTTATAATAGAGCACTAACTACTATATACATAACTTTGAATGAGCTTATTCGGAAAGAAATTGAAAGGGTCAGAAAACACCTCATAAGTCTAAACTGGTAAAGTTTTGGCTGAGTTATTCAAGTTTTTCATAAACTAGTCTCTGATATAAATTCAAAAACAGCATCGAAAATCTCATTATTATGATTCCGTAGATCTTTTTTTTAATGTTTTTATGCAAATTTTTTAAGCTTAAACCGTTTTGTCATTTGAGGGAAAAACAGTACCGATTTTTTTACTGTATAAGGAGTGATGCAGTCTAATGTATACATATATGTAAATAAACATGTGTAAATTTGTATTAGTTAGAGCATGTGTGAATCGGTAACAAAATTCGCGGCGAATAAATTTTTGACAACTCTGAGTAGAGGTGGAAAAAACATCGTGGCACTGTCGATGCATCGATATTTTTTGTATTTTTGAGAAACATCGATGGTTGATGGCGACTATCGATTTTGCTTTTGTACACCTTTGCGCATGTAAAATGAAGTTATATTAGTTTCTAGTTTATAACCTTTCAAAAAAAAATCTAAATATTTTTCAAGACTTTCAATAAAAAATCTTGTATCTCTTTTTAAAATTATAATAATAATAATAATAGATTGGCGCTTACATATATGTTAGGGTTTGGCCGAGCTTCTCCTCCGATTTGTGGCGTGCGCCTTAATGTTGTCACACAAAGGAGTGGGACCAACAGCTTTTCACCGACTCCGAACGGCGATTGTACTTTTATGAGAAGCTGTTTTTCATGGCAGAAATGCACTCGGAGGTTTGCCATTGCCTGCCGAGGGGCGACCGCTGTTAAGAAAAAACCCTTTCTCTATATTTTTTTTTGCGATGTTGCTATGACCAGGGCTTGAATCCAGGCACTGCAGAGTGGAAGCGTGCACTGCTAACCACTATACCACAGCGACCGCCATTCTCTTCTTAATAGTTTTATGTTAATCCCAGTGAATATATGTGTTACGTTTTTAAAAGCTTTTATTTAACTTCACTTACTAATTTTGCTATCAATTTTAACCAATTTGCCGATGAGCTAGAGACTTGAAACTTTAAGCTTGGCGCAAAACCCGATGACAATGTAATACGAAGGACGAATTAATCCACTAGATGGCGCCGGTTTAGAGATGTTTGAAAACCCCGTATTTATGGTCCGATATGGTTCATGTTTGGAATGCATATATAATTCCTTCATGGAAGGAAATAGCTCCACAAAAGTTGTTTTTGATTAATTTTATTTGAAAAAACTTATTCGGACTTATTCATAGTCAAAATTAAGTTCATACTTAAAGCTACTTGCGGCTTTTTGGTGTAATTTTTAATGGGTTATCTGTCAAAAACGCTGTAACTAACTTTTAGTACCAACTTTTTTTTGACTTTAAACGCCCTATTTTTTTCTCGACAATAAAATTTCAGTAGCTCATGAGGCTAGTGAAATTTTTGACAAATGCATAGAAAATTTTGACAATCGCAAAGATTGTTAATGTGTGTAATTTTTCGTAAAATAAAAGCTTAAATTGATGGATTGCAATTGTTTTCTTAAATTATTAATTTCACTCCAATTTGTAAAATTTTAGTCCACATAAATCTGCGGTTATAAAAAATTTACTGCAGTCAAAAAAAATATTTCATTTCACACAGCAGATTGTCTCACCATACTAAAAATATTATTCAACAGCTTTCCCCATAGAACTTTGTTACCGATTCACACACGCCCTTAATTTTTTATTTTTACTGATTTCAAGTATAAAGTTCTTCACAAATCTAAAACAGGCTAAAAAATAATAGACATGTCTCAAAGAATAGGAAAGAGGAAAACTTACGAATGCACCAAGTAGCGAAAAGACGCCGCGTTGTAACTGACAATTAACGCAAAGTAAAAATGTAACAACTTCATCGACCTGGCAGCAGCAGCAGCAGCCAAAGAAAATGTCAACTCAAAGACTACATATAAATACAGCAATATTTTTGTGTCATTACAAATGACACTTGACTGTAATTTATGCATAGTTGACTTTGTTTTTGTTGTTGTCGTTCAAGTTGCGGCACATTTCGCAATGTATTTATGTTTGGCAGAATAAAAAAAAAACATTGCAACTTACAATTTTAATTAGGCATCAACTGAGTGTAAGTATGTTAAAAATTATTTGCCACCGAGTGGAACCGGGACGCAACTTGTCATTTCCATTCATTAATGCAGACAAAATAGCTTAGTATCTACACACATACATATAACGGGTGATTTTTTTGAGGTTAGGATTTTCATGCATTAGTATTTGACAGATCACGTGGGATTTCAGACATGGTGTCAAAGAGAAAGATGCTCAGTATGCTTTGACATTTCATCATGAATAGACTTACTAACGAGCAACGCTTGCAAATCATTGAATTTTATTACCAAAATCAGTGTTCGGTTCGCTTTACGTCCGATTTATGGTCTACATAATCGACCAAGTGAGCAAACAATTAATGCGATTGTGACCAAGTTTCGCACTCAGTTTACTTTATTGGACATTAAACCAACCACACGAATGCGTACAGTGCGTACAGAAGAGAATATTGCGTCTGTTTCTGAGAGTGTTGCTGAAGACCGTGAAATGTCGATTCGTCGCCGTTCGCAGCAATTGGGTTTGCGAAACACATTTCGAACCGAACACTGATTTTGGTAATAAAATTCAATGATTTGCAAGCGTTGCTCGTTAGTAAGTCTATTCATGATGAAATGTCAAAGCATACTGAGCATCTTTCTCTTTGACACCATGTCTGAAATCCCACGTGATCTGTCAAATACTAATGCATGAAAATCCTAACCTGAAAAAAATCACCCGTTATATAGACCGACATGCATACAAAGCAATGGCACAGAACGCTGTGCAGCAGTGCCGCAGTGCCGCAGTGGAAGAGGAAGAAAATGTGTCGCAGAATGTTGGCATGCAGAGTGCATAAGAATCGCCAAACTGTTGTACTGTCACAGTGCCAAGATGCAAAATTGTTTGCCGTAAGACTAAAAGGAGCGACAATAAATGTTGCATGAAACCACATACGCACACGTCTATATTAGTTGCTTGCTCGCTTGCTTGTTTGGTGGCAAATACCTATTACTAGTTGTTATTCGACATTTATTTATTGAAGGCGCGGCAATTAGTTGATGCAACAAATGCTGCCAGCACAATTTGAATTCGAAAACGATGCGCAGGGAATTAAAATGTTGAATTGCAACTAAATATAGCTAAAGTTTTGGCAAATGCGACACGTTTCGAATAGTTTATTCATGCACAAGCGGCTTCTTTATTCAAGAACGAAGTAATGAATGCATTTCTTATAAAGAAGTTTATTCAATAAACTTTTCGCGTGATCCTATATATAGACACTTAAAATTTGTACATGTGTATTAATTACTTCGTAAGAAGTAAAAGATTAAATATATGTATGTACATAAGTATGTATAATATTAAAAATAATAGATTGGCGCTTACACATATGTTAGTGTTTGGCCGAGCTTCTCCCTCGTTTTGTGGCGTGCGCCTTGATGTTGTCACACAAAGCGAAGGGACCTACAGTTTTACGCCGACTCCGAACGGCGATTGTATTTTTATAAGAGGCTGTTTTTCATGACAGAATACACTCGGAGGTTTGCCATTGCCTGCCAAGGGACGACCGTTGTTAAGAAAAAACCTTTTTCTATATTTTTTGCGATGTTACTTTGACCAGGGCTTGAACCCAGGCGTTGCGGAGTGGGAGCGCGCCCTGCTTAGCACTACACCACAGCGGCCGACGATTATAAATAAAACTCTTGTATTAATAAAAGAAGAAACGTTAGAGTAAATGGCGACGCACTTCGGATGTACCTAGATGAGAAGGCGTTTGAAAAGGCGAGTCACACATGCAACTACACCTTTTCCAACAGTATTTCAGAAAAACACAAATGTATTCCAGAAAGGCCAAATGAATTTCAGAAAAACTCAAATGTATTTCAGAAAAGGCCAAATGTATTTCAGATAGAGCCCAATTAAATTCAAAAAACGCAAATGTATTTCAGAAAATGGCAAATGTATTTCAGAAAAATAATTTTAGAATACAGTTGGGCTTTTCTGAAATTCATTTGTGTTTTTCTGAAATAGATACATTTGCCCTTTTCTGAAATATATTTGAGCTTTTCTGAAATACATTTGAGTATTTCTGAAATCCATTTGAGCTTTTCTGAAATTCATTTTGCCTTTTCCGAAATACATTTGTGTTTTTCTGAAATACTGTTGGTCGCCAGGGGCCAAATACAGGCATTCCCACGCCTCTCTTTCTTACCTATTGGCTTACTCATTCTCTCCCCCATGCATGTGCGAGACGTTGGAGCTTTGTGCTCGAGTACCTCTTCGTTGAAATGATAATCTTCGAGATCTTCGCGATCGTACTACAGGTTACTGTAGGTAATACGGACTGACTAATTTTAAAACGCGTTTTTGCTGTGACTCTTCTAAATCGAGTTCGGGGATGTTTACGTTAAATAAATCCCTGAAAGCTGGAAATTATTAGTAGTTATGCTGCCCATGTCCCTATTTACAAAGCCGTAAAAGAACTGAGTTCCTTCTATCTCCCTTATTTTCTTCTGAAATTGTGCTTTTTTATTTTTGCATTTCATATTATTTCCATAGTCTGCATTTGTTACATATGTATGACTAAATAAACAAATAATTAAATTAGTAAATATTTAAAGTCTCGGTGAAAGTGGTATATGCCGAATCCTTGGACAGAAAAGGGTCGGCTGTATTGACGCCATTGTGGCAGGGAGTAACAACGACAAAGACAAAGGCAAAGGAAATTATAATGGGAACTAACCCTGTCTTAAGGAGTGGGCTTCAACTGATTACGGGGCACAGTGCATGTTGTTTACATATGGTCACCATAGGCATCATTCACTTCAACTCAGTATATTTTATTTCTAATATGGGAATAGTATAGAATACTTTCGGAGGAGAAGCTCGGCCAAAACTAACATATGGGTAAGCGCCAATCTATTATTATATTATTATAGAATACTTTCGCCAGATGGTACATTTCTGGGTCGTATGTACTGGGAATGGACGGACTACATTCTATTCCCCTCAAAAAAAAAAAACGATTACAATTGATACACCGAGTTAAATTGTTTGAAATTAAGGAAAACCACACATGGAAGTGTAATTAATAAATTAATGCAGTGTTCAGTATTATTGATAAATTATTTGAACACTTTAAAAGCATTCGCTGCAATTTGATTTACGTACTTCAATGTTCAGTTACATAGCTACAGGTATTTCCCCACCCACTAAATGCAACAGCCAGACAGTGTATGTATGTATACTAACGCTTGACTGCTCGACGCTGACATTATCGATGACGATGCCGACGACAATTGTTTGCTTACTGAAATCGCATCAACTTTGCATACGTGCAAATATTTGCAAAAGAGCCCACGCCACCGATTTACCTAAATACACACTTACACATGTACATACATACATACATCTATAGATATGTATAAATGAACAAACACCAGTAAGTATTTAAAGTGGTAAATGCAGCCAGACGCCTTGCCCTTTTGTAGGCTGAATGGACTATGTACTTACTTGCATTAGCTGGCCGCTTGGTTAGGAGCATTTGCCGTTACTGGAGCTGCACATGTGTGGTTCTGGAATTTGCTGGCGGTAATGGCACAAACAGCGAACTGCTTAAATAATTCAATAAATTCGATTGAAGTTTACTCATTTGCAACTGTTGAAATTTTCGAATGTTATTTGCACAAGAGCTCATGTACATACTAGTACATACATATGTATGTATGTATTCGTATTTAAACAATCGAGTGTAGGTGTGGATGTGTGTGCGTGTTGCCGATAGACGTGCCCGTTTTTCGACCGCCGACGTTCGTGTGTGGTTGTCGAGTTGAGGTTGTGAACAGCAATCCTCTGACTTGCATTAGTTTAGATCAGTGATTCCCAAAGTGGTCCAGGAGGACCTTTCAGGGTTCCACAGGAGACTCGACGGGGGGCCTACGTTGGCGTTAGACAAATACGGGGGTCCACGAGTTGTAAGTAGGGGTCCACGAAAATGTATCTGGTTTCGATAGTAAAGGATCAAAATGATTGCAAGGACCTTTATTTAACTCGAATTTTTTTGAGTTGTGTATTTATAAGTGCTCCTGATGCAAAGCTGCACTTACCGTCACTTTGTGTCTTCATAGGTGGGGAAGCCTTAAAGGCCACCTGCAGACTAAAAAGAAACGGATGTTGGCATAACACTGAGTGGGCGAGCAGGAAATTGCTGGCCGCAGAGCTTTAAGCACTTGTGTCTATAATTCTGAGCGCCCTGACGGGGAATGCAGGTTTAATTCCAGAACTGAGCCCGAACTCGCACACTGACTCTGGGCCAGGATCTGGGATCTTTTTCGAAGTTAATGGGGAAAAACTTCACTTTCCTCTTACAGAATATGCTTCGATCTTCCAGCTGAAGTATTTGCAAACTCCAAGCCATAGACTACGCGGTGGGAAAAAGTGGAGGGGAAGGCCAGCCCTCTACCTAAATACTTCCAAACTAGTACAATGCAAGTCTCGACTAAAGTATGTTGGCAAACAGCTCGCTCTACTCTGGGTGCCAGGTCACTCGTGAGTGACTCTCTCCTCTCTCCTCAGGGCGAGATGGCTCTTTGATGGCTTTACGAGCTCTGTTTTTTTTTTAACTCGCAAGTGGGTAGTCACATTATTTTAATAAATAGAACGCAAGAAAATATTTTATTTTTATTTTTTCCACTCCGAATTTAGTTTTGGAACTCACCCACGATGGAAATTTTCATCGTTAGATCTAATCTTCACATTTTTTGATGAGCTTTGGGAATATGTTAGAGAGGGCAGCTGGCAACCAGTAAAGTTTTGAAAGGGGTCCACGAGAAAAGCAAGTTTGGGAACCTCTGGTTTAGATATATGTATGTACATATGCATACATATAACATATGTGTGGTAGCGTCAAGATTTGCACAGCTTAAAATATACACACATACATATAAATAATTGATAAACTATGCATGATATGCAAATATCGGACCACTTTATCCTCAACACCGATGCATCTATTTACCCACTTTTCTGTCGACTACTGGACGCCACTGTCTACCTCTGCATCCTAGCAATTTGTCAGTTGCATGCAGTGTTGACAGATTTTTTAATTTTTTCATAAACTGAAAATCTGCAAAAAAACTGTGTTTTCAATCAAAAAAACTGTGACCTTCAAAACAAAGCAGAGCCTTTAAAAAATTTAGTGTTTTTAATATAATTGAACATGCAGTTTAAATTATACAAAATCAGACTTTATGAACTGAAACATTTAAATCACATTTCAGGTTCATTACTTTCTCCATACTGCATTGTTAGTTTTTGTATACTCAAACTTAGTTTACGCATTTTTTTTTAAGAAATCTTGTGTTTTTAAAATAACAAAGAGTACTGCCATTTCTATTTCTGTATGGTATATTTTTTACTTTAATCACATTAGATAATTTGGGAAAACATTCTTAGCACATTTGCTGTGCTTGAAACAGTTTGTTTCACAAGAGGAAAAGCTGCTCCTGCATAGCCCCTTTTTATCTTAAAAATTTAAAAACGTAAAGTTAGAACTATGTATCTGGCCACATTGGTTGCATGCCGCTTGATTTGAAAGCATTTCGCAACTAAACTCAAATCGCTATCAACTGCTTTGGCCTCGCATTAAATTAATTAAATTTCTATGCTTAATTTGTTGTTCAAGTTTAGAAGTTTCATTAAAATGTTGTAAACAAAGTTTCAGTTAATTGTTTGGCCAAGTGGTCGTCGGTCAAGCCAGGACTTAGTGAAGTTACATAGGTTGGGAGTGGGTGTTGGCTATCCTCGGTGTCGGTGTGTGTGCGCTGCATTATTGGAAATTAATTGTTTGAAAGAAAACACTTTTGACTATCTCCCTGGGCATGTAAATTGCATTTGATTTGTGTGTTTTATTGCAGCAAACTACACATAGGCTGCAGTGTCAGACCCAGAAGAGACATCCCTCATCATTTTATACTCAAATTAGAAAATTTCAAAATACATGCTAAGTAGCAATATACATTTTTTTTTGGTGCACTCTTTGCAAATCCTGCTTTGTGGCTCATTAAAATTATGAAAACATGCGACAGCTGTCTGTCTGTCTGCTACGAAGACGTGCAACATGTTCGCGTTTATGAGCAAAGCTAATTTATTGGCACATTTGGCGTTGCAAGCAGGCGCACTATTTTTCTGTCTCTCGCTGCGCCGCATACTTACCTACTGTAAAGCGCATCGTCTGAAAGGGCACACAAATTGTTGCATATTAATTTCTTAATAAATTGCCGCTTGCAAAACGCCCAGCTGCCAGACAGAGCAAGTTGTCCTCCAACTTCAATTCTTCGTGTTTGTTTTTTTTTTAGCAATTTCATGTACACCAATTACGCCATTACAGCTTGTTTCCCGGTGTTGGTAGCAACTTTATAGACGCGTCTGGAAGGCATCTCCCGCAGCGCTGAGCGCAAAGTTCTTGGGGCACCCACCATTCGCTTGGATCCGCACTGCAGCCGCGTCCATTTTGGTACCGCTCAATTAGCATGCATTTTCATGTTGCATGCCACATTTTTATGTTTCTGTAAACATAAAGAAACATTTTGTGGCTTATCCTTTGGCTGTCAAATGATTTACATTGCAATCTGTCGCGTTTTAGAGTTATTTTGGGTGTGGAGTTGTCTGGTAGTATATCTTTGGTTATTTGTCGGTTGGTTAATAAGCAAAAGTGACATGCGACAAGACGCCGGAATATTGGAAATTATGACTTCTTCAGTCACGCTGTTTCATTTGAAGTTAAACTGTAAAACTAATGTCGTGTAAAATTTTATAGAAAAAAAAGAAGTGAGGCAAATTGCATATGGAAAATATGCGTAATTATTTGTGTATATTTTTTGTTATAAAGTTAACCCTCTGAATGCTAGGTAAGATCTACAAACATCTTTTAAAACAATGAAGTATCTCTGGGCTTCTTTGTCAAAAAATGGAAAGCTCTAAGCGGGGTCCTTTCAGAGTCCTAGGCGGTTTCGAAACTGAGAAACCAAATCGATCATGGTTTAGTAGAGGGAAACCCAGCTTCCAGCAGATGGGACGTGCGTACGATCCGAGAAATGCGGTAAAACGGGAACGGGATAGGCTTTAAATGCTGACCGAAAATAAAAGCGCTCGAAATTTATATCTTAAAGTTCTGCGATTTAAAGAAGGTTTCACGGCAACCTAGTGATCGAGCATGCTAAAATTATTCGGCTTACACTTTTCTACCCTGCTGAACGGGACCAAAGGCAAATGAGAATACGAATATGAACCCAATTCACCAATCGAACACGATGCTTACGATGTAGCACCGAACATTTAAGTATTACGAGGTACGAATTGCAATTTTTCGGTGGAAAACAAGACCTGGCTATAGCTGATGGCCTTCTAGCTGAGCTATTCTCGTACGGCGCCGAGTAGAATAATTTCCATGCGTCAACTCTTTTACAGAATACGTCCGGATGAATGCATGTCTGGCGATTGGAGCGTAGTAAAGTGTCGCCGTAAGAGAGGCAACCCTACCATACGCGCAACTACCGCGAGATCAGCCTCTTAAACCACGTATATAGAGTCTTATCGGGCATGTGAAGGGCAAAAGGCCACTGTCAATAAATGGATAGGGTCTTAGAAGTGTGATTTTAGAATACATTAACTCTGGAAAATATCTTCGAGAAAAAGCTCAGCTTTTACCATTTATTTGTCGATTACAAAACCGCTTTAAACAGCACAAAAATAAGTTGCATTTGTGCCTCGATGTCTAAGTTTACGTCCTCGGCTTTAAAATATTTATCTTTTAACAGGGTGTTCTTAAGAACATCACATTGCATTGTTTTTAGATCACAATTTGTGTAAGCCTTTCATGGCTCCACTCTGTAATTTGAAGTTGTTTCTCACCTACATACTGCCGCTACGTCCTTCTGATGTCGCATGTTGCACAGGCAATGAAAAACTTTTTGTTTAAGCCAATGAAATGAAACCGCAACCAAATAGTTAAAATACATACTCGCCTACTACAACGTGTAATTAAACAAACGCCAGTTGGCTCACATCCGCTACCTCCCTCCGGTCACCGTCATTGCGGCGTGTCACATCGGATACTTGTATGGGCGCCACTAATAAGTTTTGGATTTGAACGCGTGGTAAATTAAACCAAACACCGCAACTGACACACAGCTTTACACAACCGAACCAGCGTTCTCCGCCGCACGCCAGTCCAATCGACCAACTTCCAATTTTCCCGCCATCCTAGCTGCCTAATGTGCCACATGGTAGTAAATAACAAGCAGCTTAAACTCATTGCATGCAACGTACCTACTTGTAGGTAGAGCATCAACGAATGCGAGAGGGGGGCGGCGGGCAGCAGTGTGGAAGCGATAGCAGACGCCCACCTGTGGTCACAGCGCCCCATAATTTGGCATCAAAATGTGTTGGGCCACCATTAGCAACCATTTGCTATTTGGCATTTATGCAATGTAGCAACAACAACACAGAAATGGAACAGCTCCCCGCCAGTTACACCGCTCAGCATGCAACATTGACACTTGGCCAAATGCATTTGTTGTCTGAATTGGCTCTCGCCGACTCACTCGGCGGCTGGCCAACCTCTAAGTCTATTTACATATAAATATGTATTTGCATAGTAGGTGTACGTGTCGGCTTTGCACATTGCACAAAAACTGCTCCACCCCAGCACCGCCGGCCCCACTACTAAGTGCGCAAACAAAAACAACCAATAAAATAATTATTACATTTGCACTGGCATTGACTGCATTGTGTTGGCTGTGAACAACTGTACCGTCAGCCCAGCCACAACAACAATAGTAGACAGTGATTGCATATCATTCGACATGAGGTGCGAGATAGGCATTAGAAACGCACCCGCGCCCGCAACGAGCTCCGCTTTCAAACATGGCAAACTAGTCAATCCGACCGACAGGCTAGCTGTTGCAAGTGCAGTGGTCATGTGGCAGCCACAGTGGCAGCAAATGATGCGCATGTGATTGCATTAATGTGAAATAATGACTTGGCAAATGTAAATGCGTGTACTTGAAAAGAAAATTCAAAACAAAATCCACTGATGTGTGGGTTGTGCACCATTGCGGCAATTCCATCTGGCAGTTTAGTAGTATTTAATAGTTGGCAGTGGGTGATACCATTTGCGGAATTGATGAAGTTTTCAGTTATCGTATCCCTTGAAATCGTTGGGTTAGACCAAAATTTTTCTAAGAAATCTAATTAAAAAACTAGAAAGCTTGAAGAAAGTTGAAAAGATGCGAAGACATTTCACTATTTTTATTCCATTTTGCAAATATAACATATCATGGTAGCGATTATAATTCCAGTTATACATAACTATTCAAACAAAATATTTGTCTAAAAGACCTTGATCCTTGTTGTTACAAATTAAGATCTGTGCTGATTAAATTGAAATAAAGGCGGTCCTCCAAATGGAAGTCATAGTGGAACGAGTTACTTTACCCAGTCGTTTCGGCACCTTTTAGGTCTTTTTTTATAAAGCAATCGCATTTCTTGCTAGGACGAATTGATAAGGATTGAGCCAAGAGCTTGTGTGAGCAAATCCAATTTTTGGCAAAAAATGGCAGTTACGCGGTTTTTCAGAACGACGATACGCGGCTTTGTACTTTGAGATTAAAAGACGAATTATAGGAACAGGAAGTGGAATGAACATTATGCGTGCATTTTCATACATATGTATGTACGTCTAGTGCCTCTCGCAATGCAGAGAGTTTCGTCCGTTAATAGGCAAGCTGTTGAGAGCATTAAAAATCGTTTCGCATAACCATCAATGAATGCTAACGAATCTCAGCGAAATTCTATGACCACATAACTGTCAAAATTTATAGTCTAACAGTGGATCTGTAGGCGAATGTACTATGTACTATGTTTGTATGTAGTTGTGAACGCAAATTAAATGCAGTCCAGCCGATTGCAGCTAAGTGCGGATTGTTTTATGGCACCTGTCCGATGGTTTTATTTCTCTGTTTTGTTTTTTTTTTTTTTTGATTTTTTATTTTATTTCTTTCAAAGTATTTGCGGCATCGCTCGGTGTTCCCATTGAGTTGAGAACACTAGGAGTGCACTAAATTGTATGCTTCATAGTAACGGTAACAAGCGAAATTATTGCTGACTGCCATGTAACGTGACCATAAAAGAAATGCATTTATGCAACTGCAATAATTGGCAACAAACAGAGGCAGCGAACGGCAGTAGTCCAAGTCCTAAGAAAGCAGCCAAATAAATGCGATCCTAATGCGGCAGAAAACCACACTCACACACATGCATATACATACATATGTGTGTAGTTTAATACGCGCGTTGTTTTATGGGCGAAGTCAGGCATGCTGCATTGTTTGTTTGTGCAACAAAACCCACGCAAGAGTGCAGCTTATTATTATTTCTAAAATTTTTGTTGCAATTTCGTTTGCTCGTTACCTGTTGTTTTTTGTTTTGTTTTTGTTTTTTTTTCCCCCTCAAAGCAAACAAATCGCAAATGGCATAGAAAAGCGTCTTGCCGCTGCTGGCATGTATGTATGTTCATAAAAATGTATGTATGTAGTTATGTGCAGCTAGCACGAAATGCGGTTGAAACTAACTAATTGGAAGCGCACAACAATCGTCGAGCCGTACCGAGCAGAACGTGGAAATGTCTTAATTAGTGTTTGTCGCATGTTGCAACTACATTCGCCACAGCTCAATACCTTAAGTGGCAACGGAGGTAAGCAGAAGCAACACAAAGCAACATTGCTGCAACCCACTCAGAGCCAGTTGCAGGTACGGACGCTGCTGTCATTTGACATTTGTTGCACCGAAAACGGAAGCAGCACAATGACAGCGCCTGCGACAACGGCCACAAATTTGCCACACACACAAAACACGCATAGCAAGTTGCCAAGCATTAAATAGTGGCGGCAGCAGGTTTTCTATGCCACGGCTACCACAGCCAGCTGGCCTTCGAGCGTATGAAGACATCAAATGCGGCGACCGCAATGAACATAACATAGTAGAGCTGGTTTGACAGCTATCTACTTTCGCCATGCAAGGGGGAAAATGGCAAAACAAAGGCTGAAACAAACAATTGCGAATCCGACTATCGGCCTTATGCATGCCTATGTTACATTTTAATATAGGTACACACACACACATATGTTGCAGATGCATTAAATGTTTTTTGAACGTTTCGAATGCCCAAATGCACATAAGTTCGTTCGCTGTGGATGAGGCGCACAAGCCTTGGTTAGAATGCTGACAAATGCTGAACCACATCTCAAATAAATTGATCTTCATCGATTTCTGCGTCAAAAAGAAAATTTTGAAAACTATTTCGCATACGTTTGTTGGGCGGTTAGAGCTCGTTCGCTTGTAGAATTTTATGATCAACTACTAGTTAATAAAATGTTATAATATTAAAATTTCTGATAAAAATTATTTCATATATCAAATTTATAATATATTGTCCTTATTCATAAAAAAATAAGGTAGGTTTAAAGAGCTTTATAAATTGACATTTTTATACATTTTTCAATTTATAAGCCTTTTATAAAGTTACTTTATTTTTTATGGCCATATGACTATTGATTAGACTGTGTCAAATAAAACCTATGCTTTGTTTCTTTCGATATGAAAATTTCGTTGTCGGTCAGAAAAAAAATCGCGGCAAAATTTCACACCTCTATATCCATTAGGAATTTTTAATGATTTTTAGTAAAAATTTAAATAAAATAAGCGAAATTTTTTCAAAAATTTTTTTTTATGCAAAAATATTCCTAAAGAATCTCTGCATCAAAAGGGTAATTTTGAAAAAAGTTTCGCTTACGATATTTTGACAAATATAACAAAAACAAATATAAACAAAAAACCTTATAGTCCGTTCAATTCTAGGAAAACAAGTGCAAGTTTGAAATAGCTGGACGTACCGTTGATTTTTGGATTTTTTTTCTACGCTGTCAGTCATTTTCTTCCCTACAAAGTGTGTTCGCCGACTTGTTAGATGGAAACAAATTAACAAACCTTCAACAGTAATAATTCCAAAAGTCAACAGTATGTTCTAGCTAGTTCAAACTTGCACTTTATATTCTGAAATTAAATGGCCTACAAGGTGGTGGGTTTTTATTTATTGTGTTTAATCATTTATTAAAAAAAAGTAGTAGAATTTTTTTTCCATACCTATTTTGGGAGCGCTAACTTAATAGCCACAATTATTTTTTTTCTACCGACAAAAAATTTTTTATTTTAGGCCGAAGGAAAAAACTTTGTCGTTTTATTTGACACAGGCCACGGTACATACCCATGGCTAGGCTGAAACCAAATAAACAAATAAATAAATAAATTCACCTTTATCCCGACTTTTTACACTACTTCGCAACATTTGCGCCACCTTGGGGCGTGTGAATATGCAGAGGTCTATATTTTAAATTTTACAATATTTGGATTAAGGTTTTTGGAGTGAATTAATTTCAGAAAATCAAAATTCCAACTTTTTTTTATCAAAGATTCGATTTCAAAACTCGCAACAAATTGAAGTATTTTTTATTCCCTTGATGCAGTAAAAACAAAACTTTCTTTGACTGTTTAAATTTGCACTTTCATGCCAAACGAGAGTTAGTGCAAAACATTTTCGAATCCTTGTAGTTGAGCACGTGCACTCGTGCCAACAATACATTTACTGCAGTGTCATACACAGCATGAATTACGGAAAAAACCGCGAGGGTGCACTCACTGACGCTACACAATACACAACTGGGTTCATATATATTCTTTAACAAATCTAAACCCTACAAGAAAATTTTGAATAAACGGCTTGTTAGCTCACTATAAATAGGAGCCCCCCCCCTCCATTTAATAATATTATTTAGAAACAAATAATAAAGATATTTTAAGTTACTCTGGTCAGCGTTGAACCTCACATATGTAGACCAGTACGTCCACAGAGTTGTCAGTTAGAGTTCGATTTTGGGCGTCAGTAGTGATTTCAGCTCTACTTTTATGATGCCTTCTAACTTCCGAGAGGCTCTTTTTTTATTTTTAATATTTTTATTGAGCTTTGTACCACGATTGTTTATTAGGAAAAATTGAAAAAGCAACAAAGTCTAAGCGGTAGAAGTTATAGCACTATTTCGGAGATCACCACATCTCCTCATCAGACTTCTTTTTTTCCAGACTTCAGCAGGGATCGAACCTGCGAATTCGATGTTCAAAGTCAGAAGCGTTAACCACTGAGCTATGTACATCCCGTAAACTCTTGTTGCTAATTCAGGCTCTTTAAACATTTCAGTCGTGTTTTTGACAATTCGGGACATCGGCAGAGAAGAAGCTCTATGGTTGCCTTGGTCTCCCGATCACGACACCTCTAGCAACTGTTCACTTTAGCTGCCACCAGGATGTGCCTCGTAAGCAATCCGGTAGCCACTCTTCAATCCTTCCTTGATAGCTCTAACAAGAAGTAGATGTAGTTAGTTTCGCTATTTTCGCAAATCAGTTTTGCAGTTTGAGAGGAAATCATTTCCATCTAGCCCCGACTAAAGTCAATCAATAATACTAGCATCTATTTCATTAGACAAGTGTTGGTGTGGTCTACATATGAATGCAGTTTATCTGTTCGAAAGTCGAACTTGTAGCGCTTTTGGCAGTCTCATCTGCTATTTCATTACCTTCTAGCAGCCTTCTGTTGCTATCTGGATGAATTATTCTGTATTTACTCTTATAGAAAATCTCTAACCGACACCTTTTCTTGCAGGGTAAGCACTCGTACATACGCTAGTGTTGTGAAGCCAAAGTATAAGCGAAAAATCGAAAGATTTAACTTTGATGGCGCTGATAATGCGTTCGATTGTTTTCCAAATCACCGCTTTATGTGGAATTTTCACATTTTGCAGAGAACGTTGGCTTACACACACATACTCGTGTACTGTAGTACGTACAATATTTGCACGTATGTATGTTTGTAAGTGCAAATAACAGATATTTACATGTAATTGCAGAAGCGCGCAAATAAATGTGGATGTGTGACTTTGTCCTCTCTGCAAGGACACTGCACAAGCATAAGTATGCATTTACGTTTATCTACCCACGCGGATTCGCATTATGAGTTGTAAGGACATGCATACACATACATGTGTATATGTACACACATACGTACACCATCATGTGCTTTTGACACTTTGATATGTGCAAATTCAATGTCGCATCATCGGTTGGTATTTTCATGCGTCAAAAGTGCTGCATACTTTGTGGCAAAGTGCATCGTTGGAGCACAGTAATTTCCTGTGTGTCCCTACATACGCACGCACACACACACACACACACGCACACTGAGTGAAATGCTCATGCATTGTATTTATACTTGAACAGTAGTTGGCACTTTGCCCCTTGTGACTCCGCCACTCCGCGTACCGCAGTTGCAAATGTGTAATTATGAAACTCGATGCTGCCACAATAATTACAATATCGCCCGCCGCTCGTAGATTCTTATATGAATACTCACGCATATAATCATATCCGCATGTGTGCGTGTACAGTGTTTCAGAGTTCACCGCATTGTGTGCGAAGGGCAACATTTTTAATGAGCATCTGCATTTGTGGCTTGGCAGCGTTGATCACGCGTTATAAAGTGAGAAATGATTGGCATAAAAATGTTAATGGCGTCTAGGGATTGCAGGGCGGTACATATCTACATACATATGTATGTTGTGTGTGCATATGTCCATACATACTCGTATGCTGCGTGGCGTACATTTTCACGCTTGAATAACTGCTGTTATACGTACATGAAATCGTGCGGTTGAAAATACATACACATTCGCTTTGAGAGAGTCACACATTTATTTGCGCATTGAGAACCTGCGTAGCGTTTTTAAAATGAATATGCTGCACATTAAAAACATATCAACATATTCTTGTTACTGTCGCCCCTCGGCAGGTGTAAAGTAAAGCTCTTAGTGAATTTCGGAAAAAATTTCTTTTAAAATACATTCCATCTGTGTTTCATAAACGGAATAAAAATGTGAGTTCTCCATTTGAATAAGAACATCAGACCCATAACCCGAATTGTAGGATAAGCTACAAGGAGACACTGAAGGTCCTAGCCAAAGTTCGTTCGCTGAGATGATTAAAAGCCCATCCGTACCGAAGCGTACAATAGGAGGCCTAGAGGAGCTTTTATTCTGATACAACTCATCCGAATTTCCCTGTCTTTATAGCTCGTCGGCCATGCTGTTTTTGGCGATATAGCTGTGACCTGAACTCATGAAAACCTCATGGCCAAGGAATCAGATGGGAACATGCGTGAAGTCAAGCATTTTCTGACAGTTTTCGAACGTATTATCAAAACTCATGAAACGGTTTACCTTTTCTCAACATATAATCCGCTGGTATCTACGCTTGGAAAACACAGCAGTGATGTTGGAGCATAAATTTGTGTTTTGTGAAGAGTTCTCTCAAGAACCATCTCCACCTTCTTTACCAACCATTTTCGATTAATTCGTGAAAACGTTTTCAGAGTCTTGATCCCAAATTCTACACACCGCGTATACCTCATTTGAAGGGATAATGGTGTTCAATGGTCACTAGGTGTGCAATGGTCGGCTCGGGCCGCAGTGAACGATACGTCCTACAACTAAGTATGTTTATCTCAAAACATGTTTGGTTATAGTAACCAAATCTTGTGCTGAGAGCAATATATCTAGCTGACTCTTTTCTCAGCGAAAAATTGCGGAGTGTCCGGTTTTGAAGCGATGACCCGGGGGTAGTAATTCTATCGAATAGTGACCAGTCAGCACCCCAAATAACAGCTCACTGAAGAATTTATGGAAAATACCTATAAAGGAATAAGTACATTTTATTTATAAAATTGTTAACGAAGGTGTACCAATCTCTGCAAAATATGTAGATTCGAAACGCAACTCGGCTTTTCCATATCTTGACTAGTTGTTCTGAGAAAGGACAGGATTTGCTTTCGACAAATTTTCAGCCTCACATAAAGACTTTCCCAATTTTTTTTTTCACTTTAATTAATACAAACCGTACACAACACAAGAATACATATATATGTACTTCTAAGCGATTGTTTTAAAGTTACAAGGATTCAGTAAAACCTTCATTAGTTCTAATAACGTTAAATCACATTTGGAATGTAAAACAAACGAAAAACAAATAATAAAGTAAGTACACAATAAATAAAATTCCACAAATTGCTTGTAAACAGTGCTGAGCGGAAGCCTGAAAAGTCAGAAAAGTATGGCAAATCAGCCGGTAGGAAGTAGAGAGCAGCTTTCTCAAAACCTAAATAAACAGGACAAATAACTTTGACAATGAGTGCTTTGAATGAACACACAAAACACCAAGAATATTAGGGTGATCCTAAATGTAGGAAGCAAATTTTTACTCCTCAGATTTCCTAAGCCTCAACCTCTACGTCGATGCTACTAAAGCGAAGATATCACATATAAATTTTGGTTCCGTTTGAAGACGGTTAAGGCGTGTCGCACAGGGGTCAATATGCATATTACCCTATGAAGACGTCTTAACCGACGCCAATCGGGACAAAAATTTGTATGTGATATCTTCGACTATGGTTATATGGATTTTGGGTATGAGTTAGCAAAAAAATAAATTTTAATTTTTTGAGTCTTTATAGAGGAATCCGAACTTTGGCCCCTGTGCGGCACGCCTTAACCGTCTCCAATGGGGACCGTCTTATTGCCGATTGAAGGGGGAGACTGAAAAAATTTTTGATTTTAAGGACCACCCTAAAGGTTGTACATACATGCATACCTACAATACTAGAAGCAGCCAAAGTTGTTGTAAACGAAAAAATATTTAACCCCAATTTTCTCGAATATTTCAATTGCAACCACACGAGCAAGAAGCGAAATGCTCAAAGGAGTGAGGAGCTAAATAAATGGCAGCAAAAGACAAACAACAAGATTTTAAATAATAAATGAAAAATCCCAAATACAAACAAGTTGAAATTGTTTTACAACATGACTTTACAACAGCAAAAACAATAAATATTCAATTTGTATGTTTTGGGGGCAACAGCGCGTTGCGGGAGGATGTGTTAAGGTCGGGTTAAGCGTTCGCGCTCAATATCCACAGGCACTACCCAAAATGGAAAGTGTAAGTAAATATGTATGTATATATGTATGTATGTATTTCTATTTTAATTTATTAGTATGTCAGATGTTGGCATGTGTGTATGCCAAGGGTCTGCTGACACAATTAGTGCACAAAATTAAGACAAGGCGAGCAAAGGAGTGTAGGGAAGAGCAATTTAACAAGTAGATAACAAGAATTAAGCCACAGTCAAAACAAGTCAAGAATGAAGAGCAAGAGGCGTTGTGTGTGTCATATCGGACCCAAAGCATTCACGAGTGTTCATCTTTGACGTGCGCGGAAGTACGCGAAATTGGATTTCATTGACAAAACGTAGAAATGTTTATTTTGTGAACTTTCAAAAGTAAGCACACACGTATACATACATATTTACATATGCTAATATGCTTGTATATATGCACATACATATACATATGTACACACGAGTGCCCGTATGCAAGATTATCGTGAAAATTTGCAAGATTGTTGTGTAACATTTAGTGTGAGTGACTTTCGGTGGTAACAAGTATACTTATAGATATATAACGGTGTTCAATAATTAACATAAGATACAAAATAAATAAATAAAACTTTTTTCCCAATTGGGGTTTGAAATTTTTTTAAGTTTAAGAACTAATAAGAAAATTTTGGTACACTTTTTATAAAAATTCGAAGCCAAACATTAAATATCCGATGCACGTATTACATATAGTTTTTTCACCTTTCTGAAAACTACCATTACACACACCTTCGCTAGTATGTTCAGTTAGACTTAATGAGAAAAACGTACGTATATAGTCATAAGCGTGTGGTGTCACGCCTATTTTCCAAAATTCCATAATAATGCTATTTCTCGTTGTGGGTATAATTTTAAGTAAATTAGAATTTCTGAAATTGGTCGCTATATGAAAAGTGGCCGTGATTTTAGTCCGATTTCAAAAATTTTCAACGTTTCGCTTTCGTGTGGAAAGTATAATAATTATACTGAGTTTCGTAGAAATTTATCAAACAGTTACCGGCCACACCCATTTTCCAAAATTTTATTATAAACGTGATTTCTGCTAAAGAACTATTGCAAAGATCAATTTTAAATAAACTAGCTTCAGTATTTATTGATTTATCAAAGATTTCGTATTTCTCCCAATTACCGTTAAATGGGATGTGGAATGGCGTGGTTAATGTCCGTTATTTTACCAAGATCAACAACTGTGCCAAGTTTGAAAGAAATTGGTGAGGCGGTCATGAAGATATACATATGTAATCTCTTAAGTGGGCGAAGCTACGCCCATTTTCCAAAAAATTTATAATATTCTTATTTTTCGTTTCATAATCATTGTAAATATCAATTTTGAGTGAATAAGCTTGAGTAGTTACTAAAATATCGAAAGACGCACACGTACCAGTTTTCTTCAGGTTATCTCAATTTTTACTCGAGTTATTCGTTTTGGCTGTTACAGACAACCGTTATATGAACAACGTTATAATACCCTTGTGCATAAGTGCGCTCGGATATAAAAACCACGTATGTATCTGTGTGCGCGAGCCAGTAGTAAAACTTATTTTTCGATTCTGCAAGTGAAAATTCCTGTATGCTGGAATACAACTTCTTCCCAGGGTTTCCCAGAGACTAAAACTTGGTAAGTCAGTGACGGTTCCCAATGCATTTAAAAGGTTATATTTAGGGATGTATTTTGCTGCTGGGCCTTTATTTGTTCTCTGAGTTGTTTTAAAAGATAAAATACATAAAATTTTCATATAAAATTTGAGATAATTTTTGAACAAGAATTCATGTAATAGAACCTTATTCCATTAAAAGAAAAAAACAGCAATACTTCAGTTCTTTAGAATGTTGTTTCTGGTAAAAAAAGATCACCTATGCCGCAATTGACATTCTCCATGCACATAAAAGTGCAATATCAGCTACGTTATCAAATAGGAAAGAGGGCAAAGGAATAGCCGTAATGGTTTTAAGCTTACTGAACGTATTCCAGTTCAGCCGTGGTCGACTGTCGTTCAAACTTTGTTAACCTTTGTGTCAATTAACCCCAACTTTTACACAGCTCGAGGACAAAGCAAGCGACTTTAACTGTCTACAAGTATGTATGTTCAAATACATTTATAGACTCATTAGCAATTATGTTTTCAAACACATACACACATAGTATGTATGTGCATACGTGCATTGTTTATAATCTACAAAAATTTCCAGCGACCTCCCGACCTCTGATTTTAATTAACACAGACTTATGTATGATAATCCAGTCAACAACCACAAAAATTGAAATAAAGGCCATTAACAAAAATAAAACGACAATTATGAACAGATACTAGATATGTACATAAGTAGGTATGTAACATTTGTGAAAAATTTCAAGATAATAATTGACATGCGCCCAGCGAGCGCCTACGCAAACGTGCACTCTGACTACAAAATTATCCAATGAATGCTTTTAATTAAATTATTCAATAAAAAAAGAAAATCTTGAAGTGAATATAAAGAATAAAAGTAACAAAGAATTGGCGCATTTAGGCGAAGAATGAACATACACACATTATTGTGGACGTAAATGTTTATATTTTAATTTCAAATATGAAAAGGTATAAGACATTTTTATAATCCAGCAGGTATGTGTCGCTTTTTGGGTGTGTCGCCTAACCATATAATTGTGTGCGGGAAGATAAATTGAATCGATAACCAAATCGCAGTACTTGACACCGTTGGGCTTGAGCATGAAACTGTCTGTGCGCAAAGCAAATGGCATGCTGTGGATAAGACAACAATAGCAAAGTGCTGGCAAATAGATAAGCCCATGTATGTAGGTATGCACTTAAATGCAACAAAGTGGTGGAGTACGGTGTTGTCATTTGCAATAGAAGTTTTTTTTAAACAAATTTCTTACTTTTTTAATTTCGATATTTACTATGTACACATATATGAACAAAAAAAAAAAATAAAAAATCAGGCAAAAATTTGTAGTAATAAAGAAACTTTACATACGATTTTTGTATTTTAAAAATAGGACAATAAACTCGTTTAAAAAAAAAAAACATTTTTCGCGGTATTATTAGAAACAGTTTTTCATTAAAATAAATGAATTCCTGGTACTAAATATGTGTACCTGTTTTACCCCCGGAGACAAAATGCCATGTCTAACAAAAGTCATGTAAATCCAAACTTCTAATTTTGTAAAAAATGCAAAAAAATTACAATTTTCGAGTTTGAAGTGTCTACAAAATGCCGTTGAATTTTGAAAATTCTTCGTTATCGTTGTGGAGCATTTTTTTCAATACAAAAGTATTATATTTGACAATTTGTTACGTATGGAAGAAAATAATAACACCATCGGCAAATAAAAATTTTCAAAAATCAACGCAAATTTTTAGCCTCTAGAAAGTTCCTCTTATTACTAATTTAAAGGGCAACAAAACTGAATCCAAAAAAAGTGGTCTACTTCCAAAAAAGTATAGAAACGAGAGTTAGACATTATATTTAGGTTACATACCTAAATTTTTGCTCAGAGTTCAAGCGAACTCCACTATTTAAGATAATTCAATAAATAAATTTTATCGGGCTTATTCTTACACTTGAATTAAAAAAAAATATCTATCATTAATGTGTGATTACCCATGCCACCTTCTCCAAATGAGCAACAATCAATGCTGGAGGTCGCGACAGTCACCACAAACATCCAACGCAATCTTGGTGCGATCTTCGCTACTTTACTCACCCACATAACAGCCACTGCTGCGCCACTACTGCGCCACATGCAACACATACATACATGCCGGTATGTCGGACGTAGTGCAATTCAGTATTGCTGTCGATGGCATTGCCGCTGTTTTTGCTACTGTCCTCACGCTGGCCAATATCATTGCTGCTACTGTTCTTGATCAAGATCACTGGCCTTATTGATCGCAGTGTAAGATTAAAATCAATTGTTAACGGTCACATTGAATAACGGTCTATCACAGAATCTTGCTGCCTGAGGTGTTAAGAATTGTTTTGTTTTTTTTTGCACCATTTCTTTTTATTTGCCGCTATTACGCTGCACGTTTGCTTTTGATTCCTGGACACGACAGCGCATACTTTGCGGTAGCACCCAAGAGTAACTATGCTACTGAACTTCACTAATATATGTAGGTGCATACATTAGGGTGCCTCTAGAAATTAAAATTGCGGTTTTCCAACTGGATTGTAAAATGTATTAATGTATGTATTAAATATTAAGATTTACATAAGTTGCACTGATTTGAAAATACTACTTACTATAAAGCCGAGCATTCTACTCTAGATCTGATGGCGGTAATATATATGTATATAAAAAGATGTTGAACAAAAAGTAAACCAATGGTGTGTGAAATTTATAGAATTAAACCACTTTTTATAGGATTAAACCACCTCATACATCCACACATACCATATATACACAAATCGTGTTATCTGATGTTTAACTTGAAATCATTACCTTTAGTTTATTAACTCGCTGAAGCTTCCAAAAAGAGCAAACCAATCGAATGCCAATGTCTGCATGAAATCGAAAAGAACACACACACAATCTGAAAAGGTACCTGGAACTAAGCGTCACATACTAAATTACAGGAACAAACATGGCTGCGATGCATTCATAAATTCTGGAAAACAGTAAAAGTGTCAGCGCCAAAAACAACAATGACGCCAGCATAGCACTTCTGTTGCAGCTATTTATTGTAGGATGCTAGTTACAAGCCAAAAGCAACAAGCAACAAGCAGACAGCCAGCAACAGCTTTTTGCGCCACTTCCGCAAATATTTGTGGCACTATAAAAAAAAATGCAGTATATATATGAGTATCTGGTAAATAAGAATTTAGTATTGAATACATACGAACAGCCACCTGGCGACACCTAGAAGAGGACAATATTTTCAGCACCACACACATATGTATAAACAATATACTAGACGCTGTGCAACATGAGGCGGCAGTATGCAACATGAAAAAAAAAATAAAATAAACCGTTGTATGACTTATGAAACGCTAAAAAAAAAAAAAAAATTTATAATTTTTGGTGGAGGCTGCTTGCTAAGCTTTAAGACACTCAAGGGACAACCAACTTTCGACAGCAAAGCCTTGAAGTACTCCTTCTAACGACGCCATGCTAGTGGCACAGCCATGAGAATTGTGGCCGAAAAAATGTGGCACTCGCGATTAACACCGGGCGGAGAGCACACCGTTTGGCCATTTGATGGCACGAGATTTTGAAAATGCGATAACGTTGTGGCATGAACGCCTTGCAACGCCTCATTTCGGCTGCGACTGTTTAGCAGCCTGTGGTGCGATGAAAGTCGTGTGTGAAGGTCTTGCGCGAGCTTTTTGCTTTTTCTTGTTGCACGGGGTATTTTTTTTGTTCAAATATGATCGGAAATCACGCGCACTTGCAGTAAATTCGCTGCAGCAGCAGCTGTGAAAATAAGAAAACGAGACAACAGATGAAGCTTGCCACCATAGCCGCCCCAACAGTTGAAGCCAGCGAACAAACGTGGCAAATGACTGCACCAAATGCAATTCGATAGCGATTTGGTGACCTTAGCAACAACAAGAACGCACGCGGAAAATGTTACCACAACAAATGTCAAAGCAACGATACCAAACAACCAACCATTGGCGCAACATGCCGCTTGCCGCTTGCCGCTTGCCACTTGCCACCATTACAGCAAGTGTGATTTACCATGTTCGCTGCCACAAAAGCTGCTTGCCGCGTCGATTAACACTTTTTTGCAGCCTGGTTGCAATGATCAGCGAGCGATTCAAAGCGCAATGCGCCCGTGTTGCAACAATGCAATTGTGCAACACTTAAAGTGAAGTGCAGCAATATGCTCGATTACTTAGCAGCACCGCATTAGAAGCGTTTAAAAGAAATTTAATTGGCCAATGCCAAGCGACAGGCGGTTAACGCAAGGGCAATGAAAAAAAAAAAAACAAAAAACGCCTGATTTCTAGTACCTGTCCGTAGTGGCAGCATTGGTCGCGTTGCCTTCAATGTGTAGGTATTTATGTGCACGCATATGCCACATATTCGCTTTAAAGTTTTCAGCTGCAAGCACTCACTGCGCTCGTAATGCTCCTGTTTGTGCTGCTGCTGCTGCTGTGCTGCTGCTGCGTTTGCTTAGCCCATCTGATTAGTTTCGTTTTTACTGTGGTAATGTTGTTGCTCATTGCCTCATTGCCTGCCCTGGCCGGTGCGGCAATAAAACTAAAAACTGTTGCACAATTAGCTGCAACAGCTACTGCCGCGCTATACCCAGCTACTATTTCTTGCCTTGCGGTACTCCACTCGTATCGTAAAATTACATCTTTATTTCGTTACAAGCTGTGTGTGTGGTTGCTAAATCGTTGCCGCTGCTTGCTGTTTCAAGTTGTAAATTAATATGGTACGTGTGTGTATCTGCTGTTGCACGTGTGTGCGCCTTCCTTGCTGCTGTTGTTGTGCTGCTCGACCACTATTATTAACATTGAGGGCATTACTCCTCTGAAATGAGGCTCATTTGTGGTACTTCACAGTGAAAGTGGTAAAAAAAATGTGAGAACATTTCATTTTGTGGCATGTGCAGTTGCATCGTGTTGCAAGTAATTAAATGTATTGCATTAAGTACGTGCACTGGAATTTTGTGAGATTTCGTATTGCAGAAGGGAATTTTCATCTACCATCTTCTTTTTAATGTGCTACAACCGTTTGTAGCAAAATCTTGAAGGATAACGACCTAAAAATACGGATTTTTAATACATAGTACACATTGCACAACGACCGCACAAAAGGCACTAACTCAAAATTTTTCATTTTTTGACTTTAAAAACATTACAACCGCCCTTATAAAAATTTAAAAAATCTATTCATGAAATGGTTGGAGGAAATGGAAAAGTTTAAAATTAAAAGATGTTCGGATTTGATAAATAAAACAATTTGTTGAACTCTGTAAATAATTTTATTTAATTTTTTGCGTAATTATAGTTGTGGGCTTTTTAAAAAAATTTACCTCTTAAAATTAAATTAACTTGAAATAATAAAATAAAATAATATTTAGTACCAAATTAAATATAAAAATAGATAATAAAAAAATTCAATAGTGAACTTGGGTCCAACTGAATTGTAGTACACAGCTCTTAGATCTCGGCTACCGTGGACCCCAAACTCGTTTGCTTCGTTTATTTACAATAGACAGCAGCTGGCCGTTTTTGTCAGTGTTGTCATAGAAAATGCGCCTGATCTGCATTAGCCCTAGAATCGTAAAACTGTTTTAACCTACGTTATTCGTAATATACGTAACTTTTTCGTACTACACCGTTAAGGTATGTTATTAACCGACTTCAAAAAAAGGAGGAGGTTATCAGTTCGTTGGAATTATTTTTATTTTTATGTATGTTACCGCATAACTTTGGACCACTTAAGCCGAAATCGATAATTCTTTGTTCATCGAGTTGGTGCTACCTCAAGGGTAATTTCGTTTAGATCCGATAATTGGATCTAGAAGAAATTAACGATAATCTTAAATTTTTATATGAGAATTGAAGTCGGTTTTGTATTTTGCTTAAAAATTACTTGTTTTAACAAAACGTTTAATAAAAACTTATTTGTCTTCTGTACTGATTTTATTGAATGAAACTATGAAGTTTTTTGCTTCTTAAACTAAATGGCAGGGTTAATTTTTGGATCTGCTTTTAGAGTTGTGGCTCATTTGAAGCGGGTGTGCGCATTGTAGATCTGACCACAATGAAATCTAAAAGCATATCAGCCTTTCTAACAAATAGTAAGAAAATTTTCGTAAACTGAGGCCACTTGAAAGAAATTGAGGATATATTTATGATCAGACCCCAAGAAAACTAAAAAAAGTGATTGAAAATTAAGTACACAGAGAGTGTAGTGTTAAGTATACGGTGTAGTGTTTTTTCTTATTTACGAAAAAGCATCTGTGAAGTGCAGAACAAAAACGTATTCAAACGGAAAAATCGGCAACCAAAATTTAGTTTAATGTAAACAAAAGTGTGGTTAATATTACCAGATCATTGTTGAAAATATCAAATCACATTGAGTCTTTTTCAAGTTTGAATTTTTTTGGAAGTTATTTTACAAACAAACTACGGATACAAAGATTCTGTGCATATATCACTTGTTTGTCAAAATACTTTCTCAAATCAAAATTTGGAAGGTTTAAAGTTTTCAGTTGACTCTTGTCATGCAGAGAGTGAACACATATAATCTGCGGAAGCTACATAAGATTTTAAGGACTAATTCCCCTTCATTAGCTCAAACATTCAGTTTTCTTGGCATTATCCTTTTGAAAATGAGCAATTTGCACACAAAAATTTTTGCGAGCTTTTTTTATGAAGTAATTTTTAACACTCGTCACAATTTTTCGCAAAATTCATCGTTAAATACTTTTCAACGCCTTTCCGATGTAAAAGCCGCCATTTAATATAAAAATTAAGGTGGTTAAATTAAATTCCAACTACAAAAAGAGTTCATCGAGCAATAAAATTAATTTCACGCTAAACAAAAAATTTTTTCCCCGTTATTTGTCTATCAAAAAATTCGTAAATTCAGCTAAAATGCAATGATCGATGAATGGTTTTATTTGCCGCAACAAAATTTATGACTTAGCTGGGAACAAAATTGTGGTCTAACTATGTACATATCGTCGTTTAAAGTACAAAAGCGCGTATCAACAAAATGTAAAACCGCCTATCAAGATAATGCAAAACCGTGTATTTGACGTTGCATAAACTATTTTCTAGAGAGAAAAAACACTCATATTTCAAAATTGTTCTCTCTATTTTATAAAGTAATCGCATTTCTGCGTCAAGAGCTTGTGTGAGAAAATCCAATTTTTGGCAGAAAATATCTGTTACGCGGTTTTGTACTTTAAACGACGATATGTAGCTTTAAAAACATTTTTAAAGTTGTTACATACATATGTGTGTACGTATGTGAACATGTATGTATGTGTGTACTATGTACATAAAGAAATGCTTTGGAAAGTGATGTTGGCTGATTTTTGGTAATTTATGCTTACTTGTCTGCAAAACAACGCAGCGTTTTACATTTTGGTATAACAAACAAAGTAATGGATTTTTGTTTTTTGTTGCTGTTGTCAATACATGCAGGCTGTAAATTGCTGCCGTGTGCGTGTATTGAACGCATTTGTGTGCATACATAAGTGTGTTTTTATAGCGCACAGGAAACCGGAGAAATCTAATCAACGGCGCGATAAAAGCAACAAAAGCTGTGTTTTTTATTGCTGCCTAAAAAACTTTGTTAGTTTCGAAAAAATTACACTTTCCAAAAGAAGGACCATAAAAACAGCTGTTTGTGTTTTTCAGCTCCATAGCACATTTGGTGCTAAATTTTGGGGTGTTGCCGAAATAAAGCCAACAAACAAAAAAAATTAAATGTGTTTTACTACTACAAACATTGCAAAAAATGTTCAGCAAAAAGCAAATGTGTTTGTACCGAAAAACATGAAAATGTACATAACGATAGTGCATATGTACTATGTAGATTGGCAGTTTCGTGCATATTCATTTCATTTCATTTTTGACTTACATATGTATGTGCATACATATGTACATATGACAGACTATTTATGAGTGACCAATTTCATTTCAGGCTGAGAAAATAATCGTAAAAGCCACGGTGCTATAAAAATTTTAGCACTGAAAAGCAACAACACAAAACCTAGCACAATGTGAGAGAAAACTACTGAAATCGCATGGAAACAATGCTCGGAAAATACATCAATTCGAGGTTCAGTGTTTCAAGGCACCACCACCATAAAATGTTACTCATACGACCTGTTGGTGCGCTCACGGAATTAGATGCCATCGAACGCACGTATTTATGTACAGTGACATGCTTTTTGCTTACATGTCAATTAAGATGCTTACGAGAGTATAAAATGCACTTACAAGTATTTTCGCAGCCTAGTAATTTAATAGAAGCGCGACTGAAATACAAACAGCTGAAGTAGTTAATTAGCGAGTCAATAGCATAGCAGCTGGGACGGAAAACCGTTTGGAATAGATCTAGGATTGATAAAGTAATTAAAATCCACTTTTGCTATAGTTTCGATGTCTTCTCTCTATTTGAAGTCGCAGTGACGAAAGTCCGATTTCAAAGACTAATTTTCATTCTATACACTCGGGCCTGGATCTAGCTCGATTTTCGCTGTGTTCTGCCACATTTTGGAAACAAGGATTCCCAATTGCGCGCGAGATAAATATCTAGAACAATATTTTTGTAATCTACTTTTAAAATTTCTTCAAGCCATGTCCGTCTGTGGTCCGTGTAGCCAAAATTTGAAAGAAAGACGTTTAGTTTTTTACCACAAACTTCGACAGTTCGTAATATAACAGAAACTGTTATAAGCGGTGCCTATACTATAAACTGCAGCAGTAACGGAAGGAAAAAGGTTTAGTTACCCTTAACCGGGCTCTCACACCGAACCCGACGTTTTATGGAGTGCATATTGGTCGCCATTATCAAGGAAGTTAAACCTAGTCCCAGCAAATCTTAATTAGGAAGGAATTTTTACAGCGCTCCGAGCGTATTTCTGCCATGAAAAAGCTTCCCATGAAATCCGTTTGTCATTTGGAGGCGGCGCAAACTGTAGGTCCATCCGTTTGTGTAACAACATCAAGGCGAACACCAGAAATTGGAGGAGAAGCTCGGCCAAATAGTTAGAAAAAGTGTATGCGCCAAAAATTATTATTATTAGTTAAACTAGTGAGCGAGTTTCTATAGAAAGGATCCGACCAGGTCATAAGCGAAATTTGAGGTCTGGCGCCCAAGATTTTCGCATGAAATTGCACGGAAGTTGTATCTTTTCTCTGTTAACTAACTGACTCGAATTGGAAATGCCAAGTGAAGCCAAGCTCTTCTTCACTTTTAAAGCAAAATGCGTTTAAAGTTTTCCATCAAAAAACAACGCCCATATAAGTGCTCCTAACATATTTGTTTACGCTGAGCACGACTTCAAAAGTATAAAAAATAAACCACATTTTGATTTTTTGAACGATAACACCCTTTTCCCACATGCGGTCACATACATACATATATCACATTGCCTTAAAACTTTAGCTAGCCAAAAATGTCCAAGGCACGAATTATCTATTTAATTCAAAACTGCGCTCACACTGGAACTACTACTGCAGAGGTGGCATAGACGAGTTTGAATAAGAAACCATCTAACAGCTTAACAATTTTTGCTCATCACTAACAAATTGGAGAGCAAGAGCTTTTTACAACTATTTCTTTGCTGATCTGCATTATCTCAGCGACATAAAGTATATTTATTAGAATTTTGTACAACTTTTTGCTAAGCATCAAATGGTTTTTATGGAACAAATTTAATGCGGCATCACAAAGATATCTGAGTTTAGGTGAGTTCTACAAGGCACTGTCGTCCAACCTTATCTAACAGATTAATGTGAATGAAAATATAATAGAATACAGATGAGTTGATCTCTGCGAGAACTTCCATAGTTTTTGTGCAAACAAATAAAAATCTTGTCTTAGAACTGAAAAAAGGGATTTAGTTTATAGGGTTTTTATATGATTCACAAAGCATAAAAATTCTCTTTAAAAACTAAACAAAATCGTGAAATTCTGTTTAGTAGAGCAAAGTAAAGTAAACGCGCGCCCTTGTCATGTTAGAGGTTTATTAACTTAAACATAGCTCACAATTTCCAATGTATTTTTTGCTCTGTAAATGCGTCTGATTCCTACCGATACCTCAGATTCCTCATCCCACTTTTTGCTCTTATCTAAGGCTACTTTCTGTATCCGTCACAAATTTTTTATGACTGCTACAAAGAAAGCAAACATCAGCAAAAATATATAGAACGAAACAGCAGCTGCCAACAGCCAAACAGCCAGCTGTGTTGCAGGGTTACTGCTGATGACAACGCCGATGACATTTTCGACATCGGATCCAGTAAAAACACAGCTAAGCAAATATGTGCAAACACATTACTGTGCAAATATGTACATATATATGTACGTATGTATGTATGTGTTTGTGTATCGAAAGAGTGTAACAACAACGCTGTGCACACTTTGGCCGCGTTACTGGCTGCAGGCGGCGCGCGAAGTCAGCGGGAGCGGGAATAAAGTGTCAACGTCATAACTTTTGCTTGTTGTTAATTTGGAATTTAGATTTAGTTGCGAATTTGTGTCACAACAACAGTTACACAGCGACGATAACAGCAGCGGCAGTGAGCCGATGAAAATACATAGCTGCCGAGCTGCCATAAAAACAAGCGCAATGTCAACAACAACAACAACAACAACACCAGCAGCAGCATATGCTCTAACAACAGTTTCCCCCTTTTTATGCTCCGTCCTCTGCATGTCTCCCTGGGTTGTTGCGACAAAAACTTATTTGATACTGCTCGCACGTCCGTCTGCCTCCGCCTATCCACTTGTTCCATACATTTATGCAGATTTGATGAAAAACACTCGCCGTATCTCATGTTTGCATCGTAAAAAGTTTTATGTTCGCCTTTAAGCCCAACGAAGCATGTTTAAGTAGGGAATAGAGAAACGGACAGGGCGTATGCGCAACCATTGTACGCGTACTTCGGCTGGAGTGTTGACAGCGAATTTCGAAAGGAGCTCACAACTTGCAAACTGATGCAATTTAACAAGCTGTATTGTGAAAAGTAGTAACCGAGTTTCTAATGACTGCTACAGCGACTCAACAAGCATTTCACTTGGCTGTAAACTGGCTCACAATATCATCACTATCCGCTTGTTGTTTATTTAATTACATTTTTTGGTTGTATACCCACACACACTCATATATGTATCTACAACACAACAACGTAATGTGTACATACATACAGCATGTGCACTAAAAACTGTTCTATTTTTACATTTAAACACCCCAACTTTCACTATTATTTGCAATATAGTTACTCGCAACGTCCTCACTTAACCTTAATTAGAGCTTAAGTGTACTCATACTCTGCTGCTAAGATTTATTTTATTGTTACATTTGGTAAGTGCCTAATAAAATTTCCAAAACAGTAAAGCATGTATGTTTACATTCACTTTTGGCTGTACTTTGAAGAAGATGCAGCATTTCAGTGTGACCCAAATATGTATACGTATTCTGTGCGCAATTGTCGACGGTTGACATTTTGGACGAACATAAAACCTAAACAAGTATATGTATGTGCAATACAACTATTCCCACAAAATGTAGAGAAATATTTTACTACCCACCAGTCGAGAGTATGTAGGGAATGCCCGGATTTCGAAAATGGCAGACAAAAAATTAATACTTTCTTCGCCATAAATTTAAGGACTTGGTCTATCTACCAGATAAACATAGTCTACCATCATCTAGTTTTCTGCCGACCTTTTCGTCTGATACTAGATGAATTCCATTCTGTGGGCGTTGTAATTATATTTGTAGTCCTATCTATTTAATTTGTTAGGGACTCCATCGAGGATAATATAACCTCATAAAGTCTGTTTGTAATAGTTTTTAGGCAGAATATTTATTTATTTACACATTTATAAGTTACGCGTAACAAATGTTCACTTAAAGACTATGGAGAAATTATCAAGGCTTAATTTAAGAATATGCAAAATGTTTCGCAGATATTGGTTAATATCTAGGCTGGCAAAATTTATTACAAGGGACTAGGACTAATTGATCATTCAAGCATGTTTAGCCCTCTGGAGGCTACTGGTCACGCCTGTCAGAGTACCTCTTTTTGTTAACTTTATAGAAGTAAATATTAGAAGTACATATTTCCGTTACATTTTTAAAATAAAGTTTTTTCCTTGAAATTGGTTTTTGTTGTTGTGTATAAGGTAGAGTGGGTTCAAAGGTTATGCCTTTTGTTTGAGTGAAAGCTAGAACAACTTTTATGTATTCTGGCGACCTAAAATAAATAGAACTTATTAGAGTACATAGTTGATTTCATCGCCTTAAAAATCTGAAAGCCATTTTAAGATTTCAGTTTCGATTCTATGCTAAAGATAATGCAATATGTAATACTGAAACTGCACACGAAAGGTCTACAGCTACAGCTGGCTAGCGAAAAGTGTTAATGGACCGTCATTCTCCATGAGCGCTTGTTCACTAATTGTGTGTGTGTGGCAAATTTATTAAAAACTTATTTATGTTAACTTCTTTAGATATTCTCGATTTTTATTTTTTGCTTTCTCACAAAAATATGTAGTTTCTTAACATATTTTAAAGCCGTTATTTATATGCGAGTGCACTGAACGGATGTATTCAGATAAAAATGACACAGAATGGACATCAGAAATAATACAATGTGACATTGCGAAAATGACACATACGCATATGTAACTACTTATATATTTATACATGTATGCTTTTGAGAAAAACCAGGCAGTGCTGATGAGTGCAACAAAAAAAAACTTCAGCTTTGAGGTGGCAAATAGTGGCAGTCATTGGCAAGAGCTTTCACTCACAGAATGAGGGAAATCAAAGTTGATGCCACTGTGGTGAAATTGTAAAACCCGGCGAGTGGCGTAAATATTTATGAGTGCATATAATTTTGATTCAAGGCTTAATCGAAATTTTTACGTACTCATACTGGGTGATTTGCATATCCCAAATGTACAAATACACGAATATACTTAAATCCCAATAATTTGCCAAAGCAAAAAGCATTGAACTTCTGCGCCAAAGGAAATAGCTACACTTCACGCGTTAAGGGCTGCTGAGTGTTTTTGTGAAGTGAAGAAGAGATAAAAAAAATCGAGTTTATGTGAAATTTATTTATGTACGCATATGTACATATATACCTCGTATGTATTTATGTAGAAAATTTTTGAATGCGCACAAAAATCTAAACTCTTCTCAAATCTTTCTCTACCCTTGTTCTTTTGAACATCCTCAAGAAGTGATGTTACGCGCTTGCTATTTTAAAGCAATTTGGATATTTATGCCCTTTCATTTATGAAGTTTTTTACAGCAACGCTGCAATAACTCTTATTCGTTTCGCTCTTCCTGATCGGCAATAACTTTGAATGTCAAAAGTCATAAATTTCCATGTTTTACCGCTAAACGAGTATTAAAAATTATTTGACTAAAGTCGTTATCAGAAGACAAATAAATGTTGTTTTTCTCATAAATATTCATTGCCGTCATAGATCGAAAATCGAGTGCAGTTCTAATGTGTGGATTCGCAATGTTTGCGTAATTTCTTCTTAGATCACTTTAGAGTGCACGGCAAGAAATTCTAGGTATGATTGGTACAAGCGCATTTCCTGGCGAATTGAGGCCTCTCTATACATATATATATATAGTAAAATTGTAACATGCCGATGTCTGTACATTATAGATATTAAAGAAAAATTAATATAGGTTGTCTTTGATAGAGCAATAGCAGCCAAATCAACCACTTTTAGAATTTTTGTCTGTCTGTATGTTTGTACACGCATCACTCGAAAACTTTTGCATAAAATTTAATATAGTTTCCACCGATGTATTGCTAGAGGTCTAACTTAAAATATAGAAAGAAAAAAAATTAGAGAGTTGCCACCAGTTTTAAAATTGCAGTTTTAGTAATTTGATAAGATAAAGCAAATATTCAATTGTGAAAGTCAAAAGAAAGTGGGCTTATAGCCGAAAATATTTTTGTCTAGGATGCCACCTGTTAGAAAATTTTAATTTAATTTAGTTGATAAAATAAATTCAAAATAAGAATATGGGTACCAAACTGAAAAGGTTTAGGAACATTTACTGGCGAAAATATTTTTTAGAAGGGTTGCCATCTGTTTGAAAAATTGTATTTAATTAAATTGATAAAATAAATGAAATATATATGCAGCCTATTGCTTACAGGCTGGCCTCCCCTCCAAAACACATTGGCTTCATATTTGGTCCTCTATGATTCCACATGGTACAGAACAGTTAGTGAAGATAACAAAAAACTGATTACCAGCCATATGCTGCTTAAATTTTATAGAAGTTTTAAAAAATTTCATATTCACGACTTTG